>NW_027110668.1:136003-142491 GCF_000696795.3 Halyomorpha halys | reverse complement strand
TGTAAAAATATATGCAATCCATTGTAAATGGATTTCTAGATATATAATCTAAATGTACTACACTATCACTATCCTAGTGCTCGACACCAAAGTCGGGTAAAAATAGATTTTCTTTAAAATCTGAGATGATACGTACCTCTCTAAACATACTTGTTACATTCCAAAATTTGTGCAATTTAATCCTTTATATTTCACTAATTTATATAGATAAACTCTTTCTAATACTTTAGATGCTTTTGGCAATAAAACTAAAAATATACGGGGATCATTTTAAAATCTGCCGTATTATCCCGGGGAGTTGTAAAAGTTTTAACATACCGTTATTCAAACATCTTTAAATAAGAATCATAGAAAGAAATTATTTTAAAATTACTTCTAGGCAAACTTGCAATAGAATACTACTTTAGCGAAAATATTTTGTTTAACGTAAATACACATCATGTTTTCAATTTTAAAAAGGTATTCTCCTACATGATAATTTGTCATGCATATTTAAAATGCAGAATATTTAAAAAAAAATTAGACTATTCTATCACCTCTTAGACACTGTATATGTGATTCTTGTAAACCATGATTAACCATTTCTTTGGTTTCTAAAAAAATATAATTAAATGTCCTGAATAGTTTTGTGAACAAATATTTTTTAATGTGCCATTGCTTTCTGAGGCTTTGGATAACGCTAAATTAATAAACCTGAACAATTAATTTAACAAAAACTGTAAATGATATGACGAAAATATTTTGAATGTGCTATCAGAATATAATTAGTTACTTCACATTTCATTAAAATATCAAGGGATAGGGGCTAAATATGTTTTTATAGGTGATTTCACATGAAACGACCAAAATGAATTATTTTCAATCATAAAACGGTGGGAGGAAAAATAAATCAAAAATATTTTCAAAACTAACTTGGGAATGATCATTGCTGTATCGTTTTAATCAAATTCAGTGGCATATCTTAAGATGTTTCAACATGTTTGCCAAACAATTCCAAATTTGCGCATACAGACGCCGACGGTAATTTAGCTTGGCTGCACAAGTAGGCCAGAATTTGCAGCCGACTCGTTGGATGGTTTTGGGGCACAAATCAAAGGAAGCTTGTGCTGCATCCACACATTTGTTTTCAGTTTGCGTTGTTTTTGAACTGGCAACAGATGGATATTTGTACAGGACACGGAGGGTTTCGGGGAAAGCTGCAGAGTTTTGGAAAGAACATCGACCCTCGGTGACCCACCTGCGGAGTTTCTGAAACAATAGAACACGCAATAGTTGATTGCTCCGCCATGGAATAGACCGAGCCAGGCTGTCGAGAAAGGCCAAGATTTTCGCTCTCGCTGAGTTGGGCTTCCCCCGTTTGATGGAAGAAGAAAATTATCCCTTCTTCAGGGAGTTCATTTACGGGTGGAAGTAGGTGGTGGGCCTCACTCATTTCACGATGGGAAGAGCTGGACCCCCCGACATCGGCGAGCCACCGTAAGAGGAAGAAGCTGACCCAGGCTGAGACCAGGAGGGCTGGACCAGCCTGGTAACTGCAGGAGGCACCCAGACGGATGCGCACCAGAAGGACCTACCGAACGGATGCATTGGACAAGGTGCAGCCCCATCAGTAAGGCGCTAAACCTCTATCGAACTATGGCCACAGGCCTGTAGAAACAGCAAACCTAGGGGTGATACCTACCTGTGGAACTATTGTAATACTACATTGTTTCAAATCTTTATTTATTTACTTTTATTTATTATATTTATTAACTTTAGTAGTTTATTTTTTATTTAACATAGCACAGATATTTATGAAGACATTATTCCTTTGATGCGCGGTCATTAGGGCTTAAGTCGAAAATATGATTTTTTTAGGAGAGCAGAAACAAAGTTCAAAACATTATATAAAATCTAATTATTGATATTTTAGCTTTTATTTGCAGTTATTTTTGTAAAAAAATATAGTAGTAAGTCTATCTGAAGCATAAAGACATTGATACCAACCGGTGATTTGGTACTATAATACAACGACATAATCTCCAAATGCTCAAAAAGTGACTTGAGTCCTTGTGACCGCGCATCAAAGATGTGTAATTAAATTAAAATGTTTCTGATAAAAATTCTATAAAGAAGGTTGAATTTATAGGTTATGTTGTACTATTTGTATGAATTTTTATCATCTACAACCTACATTACTGATATTTATGTTTCCTTTCATTTCCCCTATCTATGTTTTGTTAATTTTCATAATGAAAATAGAGTAAACTGAATGCAATAGCGAAAAAATTGAAAAAGAACGAAACAAGCGTTGTTGCTTCCTTTGTTTATCAAGCATTTGTACAAGTCTTGGGTTTGCAGAAAATGACAAGCGTTTAGATCTAGCATAACCATTTTGGAGTAACACAAATAAAAATAAATTGTTGAGAAAGCTTTGTTAGGAGAACTTACATTTTTTTTTATTCGTTGCTAATTGTTTGTTCATTTAGTTAATTATTCAAAAGAACCATCTTTTTATTAATATTTCTGTCGTTTAACTCAGACTAAACTATTATATTAGTATTTGGTGAATTTCGTTTCACAGCAGATCAGTGTTATTGAAAGCTGAATTAGCATTGTGTAATTATTAATGATAAGTTTGGATGAGAGTCTTTCGGCGAACTTTATTGGATATGCTTACGTGAGTTTCCAAACTAATGATACGTCACTGAGGGTCGTCCATTATTTATGGAATATTTTTCACTGCTTCCATACAGCTCAATTTGTCGATTTAATATTTGAGTAGCTATGAGCTAGAACGGGCCATCTTTTCAATACTGCATTTGATAAAACAATTATGAAAGGTAAAAGAGTAAAAAAATCGAATGGGTATATTTTTACTTTCCTACTAGAATCGATGTTTAGGGAATAAAAAACAAAAATGTCTGCCAAGTACATTGGTTAGTTAAGCTTCCTCACCATTTCCATTGTTTTCATGGCGTCGTATTTTCATATTTTGCAAATTGCATTGATGAAAAAAAAAATTCTGAAAATTTGCGTTTATACTGGGTACACGATTACTTCTGTTCAAAAAGTTAACTGATTTGTCGTATAAAAGTAAAATAAGAGAAGAGTAAAAATCCAAATGCTGTATCTACTCGTTTGCCATAACTTAAGAAGGAATCAACATAAGAAATTAATTACATATTTAATTATTAGTATCAATCAACTACTATATACTTAATTTATTGTTATGTTTATTTCCAAGATTGTTCATTATTATTTTATTTTTATATTTCTTTCAATCAAGGTTGTTTTCTCGTTTCGGTTTTCAGCCTCGATGAAGGCCTAAAATTCAGGTCAAAACGTCAGCACTAATAAATTAGTTATGTTTATTTGTGTATTATTGCGGACTGCACCCCAGAGCATCTTTTTTTTTAAAAAAGGAGCTTTTTAAAAAACTCTATTGAATGTAAACAGCTCTACTAGGGCTCATATCTTAGCAAATTGACTCTATTTTAAATGACGTAAAAATATATATATATATTTTTTGCCGAATGTGTCACTATTCAAGAAACCTGACGATGTCATATACCATGATAATACTAATATCACATAAAGATAATAGAATACAACGAAATAATGAATATGTGATACAAGAAGATGAAGTTGAAAAAGGTTGAAACGTTCAATATAATTAAGGTTCAAAGAAGTTTGATGTTCCATGAAATAATATAATTTATACATCATTACAACCCTAGGAAATAATAGATCGATGTATGTGATTATAAACCTTGAAAAAAAAAATTATAGAAATTTGTTTTTTGAAAAAATAATTATTTAAGCCATTGAAAAATTCCGAAATTATAAATAAACTCTATATTGTAAACAAGAATATTTGTAAAAAATAAACAAACAGACAATGTTAATAGGTTATCGTTGTAGTACTTATGTGATTAATTGTAATTCATATCGTTGCTTTAATTGAACAGTGGCGCATTTGACAATTTTATTTACAACTGGACGTGTTCCAGAGATAGTACCGTAGACTCCGGTTATTTTCTTTACCGAGGTCGTTATACAGATTTTTCTAAAGCTATAGGAGTTGTCACGAATTAACTTCAGTCTAAAGTTTTAGTTAGATGTGTCTCCAATTCAATTGAATTCCACTTAGCATATCGTTGTCACAGTTCAACAGTGTAACATCTCAAAAAATGGTTATTTTGAGATATGTATGTAATCTTAGCATAAGGGAAAGATCTATATAGTTCAAAACTGTAATACCTCGTTATTTAGATTTTATACATACGTTTTACTATGATTATGTGTTTTACCAGATAGACCTTGTCTACGGTAATATCTTTGAAACACGCCCATTTAAAAAAAAAATCCAAAACTTTTTTTGCCAGACATGCCACAATGCAAGTAAACAACGATATATATTAGAGCTTTTCAATTGACAAGATGACTAACTCCATAAAATCATTCTTAGTATTTTCAATATTAATTCTGTTACAATTTAGCACTAACTAAATGGTTAAGAGCTGAGTTTAAAATTTAGTAAACTGCATATTTTTGCTAAAGAAAAATTTTTTTTTTTAGTTTTTTTAATCATTTATTTACTGTTATTTACAACTGTATAACATATATACAACAGGTAAATTTGCTGTAGGTGGGATAGTGACATGATACAAACTTGTGGAGAATCTACCCATTGATAGAACTCCAATAAGAAAAATGTTAAAATTTTTTACAAAATTTAGTGAATAGTACTTTTCATTAAACTATTGAAATAAGAGTCAGTCAATCTGTCGTTTAAAAAATTACTAAAGGACGGTATTGCCACCGTGACTAATAAAGAAACTTCGGTTGTGAAACAAGTTAAAATTAATTTAAACTCAAAGTAAGTGAATGTTGTTAAATGTTGATTTCTTTAAACAGTAGACGAAAAAAGAGTATATAGACACTAACATTATTACTTAATTAACTGGATTTCAAAATTAGAGTAAGTAGGGAGTTAATGTTTTAAATTTTTTTTTGTAAATATGGTTTATACTTTTTAAAATTTATTTTCATGTTAACTCCCGATAATTCGAAATTCGGATATCTATGATTTTTAACTTATATGTTACGGAGACTATATGTACATATCACTTACCAATTTAAATCTTTTACAAGAGGGTAGGAAAAAAAAAGAAAAGGCCACCGGTCTTTAATGGTGCTCCATAACACTAGGCGACCAGTTAGTACAAGAGCCCAAGAGGAGAAAACAGTCAATTATTTCACCCAATTTTTTAATTATTTTAATAAAAACTTCATATAATTACTATTCAAAATTGATGAATTTGCCAAGTATAGTTAGGGGATTAAAAAAAGGTGGCTGTTTCAAACAGTTAAAAAAAAAAATTTTTCATTCGGAGCTTCATACCGTTAAAACTACAGCACTTGAAAATCTTATAGAACATCATTTAAAGTAGAGTAAATTGTCTAAAATATGAGCCAATTTATTTATTTTGATCTCTCGTAAATTCCATAATGTTTGTATCTTGTTTTTTCATTTAGCCCTGACGGAGTCCTGTAAAGTTGGGCGAAACGTTGTTAACAATAAATAGTTTTCTTTTACTAATTTGATACCTTTATTGACCGCCACCAGGACTATCTTCCAACAATCTACTTCATACGGTCAACTATCTTCTTCCAATATAAATAATCAGTAGTTAGTGAATTTATTGTGGGAAATTTGTATCTCAGGAACCAGGAGACGTACAGATGTCTGTTAGTACTCAAGTTATTTTAGTTCTCATTTAAAGTAGGTTATAACTTTTATCTTCGTAGGAGAGGTAGTTTTCATGATATTTTTTAAAATATATTGATTTTTAAATGTTCAGACGAAATTTCTAATGCAGATATCATAAAAATGACTACCTCTACGGAGATAAACGTTATAAACTACTTTATAGAGCATTAAACTATATTTAATTTTATTGCTAGCAGATATACGTCCAATGGTTCATGAGATATAGTTTTTCATAAATCAAAAATTAGTCTGAACAACTTGAAATCTACATTTTGCGAATTTATTTTAGAAAATATCATAAAAATGACTACTCCTACGAAGATAAACTTTATAAACTACATTATATTACATTCAACTGGCTTAAAGTTGAGTACTAGCAGACAGGTGTACATGTCATGGTTCCTGAGATAACGATTTCCCCATAATATATTCCATAACTACCTATTTTTTAATATTATTTCATGAAATGTTGCCATGTTATCAATTTTGACTAGTAATAATACGAATTTATTATTAAAGTAATTAAAAATAACAAGGAAATAGCAGTTGAAGCTTGTGATACAGACGTAGAGGCCAGGGATTAAGGCAGTAAACATTAAGGTAGCCTACGGGATTAAAGACTGTTGACTGCCCCCACTACAGCAGCATCGCCCCACCACAGACCCCCACTACAGGTTTCATTTACTGTCATTCGTATTATATTTTGTCAAACATACAAATACGAAACTAAGAT
>NW_027110668.1:124760-131723 GCF_000696795.3 Halyomorpha halys | reverse complement strand
TGATTAACATTATAAACAGTAGTAAAGTCAATATACCAATGTAATTTCATTCTACTATCTGAAAATTTGTAAACGCTCGCCAGATAAAAATCTCACTGTATGAACTTTGTAATTATTCTTATGGGACATATGTCCCAGAATAAAGTTATTTTTTCATTCATTCATAAAAATTGTGTTGAAATAACAAGCTTTCCACCGAGCTCTTGTACAGCGACAGGGACTACTTGAAAGGTCTATTTTTTCCGTGTCTAATAAAACTGGTTTCCAAATGTAATAGGGCACTTAGTATTGGATAATATTATTTCTTTCATTAAAGTGGATAATAGTATACAAAATGTGGAGGGTTATGTCATTGTTTCCATTACTCGCGACGTAGTTCAATTTCCACTTACCTCTAATTTGCCTAAAAAAACTAACCTCTTTGGACTAATGCTTACAAAATATCGTAGAGAGGTTATCTAACCGTCAAAATGGGATTTTAAATGTCATTGAAAGTTAAGTATATATTTGTTGTAAGAGAAACACTAGTTTGAAATGTCACGAGGAGGCTATTCACGAGAATCTGTTAGATTAAAAGATTCTAATCAAAGACGAGTTTTAGATGAAGCTACAAGATTGAGAAGAGCCAAACAAGCTATTGAAGCACTTGATAGTGACAACTTTCATGATGACCCCCATGGTGATTTAGGTAAGCATTAATCAAATATATTTTAGCATTTGCATGATAATGATTATTCTTCATATATCACCTTTAGTCTGTTTTATTAAGTTGTTGCTATGGAGCTCTGTTTTCTTAGATACTACCAACATTTTTAGTTGTTTCAGTTTGATATTTAATTATGACCATTACTGGAATTGTTTTAGTTGCCAATAAGAATGCACCCAAGTTTCATGATACACTTACTACAAGAGAGAGAAAGAAGAGAGGTACCAAGAGTGCTGATTATTATAAGTTCAAGTTAGTATTATACATAGATATATATTTAGAATGATCCAAAAAATTTAGTATTTCAACACCACTATAGTATGTGGTCTATATTTCTAATAAAGTCACGTTATGTAAAATTTATATAGAAAAAAAAAACAGGGCTATCTTGTGACGTACAATGACTTCTGGGCTATAAATAATAAAGTACCCCTCACAATACGAAAATACATTAAGGTGGCTAGCGGCAGCAGGTTACTTTTGGCATGAAAAGATTTTGAGTTTAAGTAAGTAATAACCAAAGAAATATGACACTGAGTAAAAAAAAGACCCTTTTTGTTTTGTCATATGTTGATGTTCTTATTATCTAAGAGTTTGCTTTCTTGAATGATGCTACCTCATAAGAGAGAAATGTTAATTCATGCCGTTTTCCGATTTCAGGCGCTTTAAATATTTTTCGATTAAACTATCTTAAAGTTTCCTCTTCCTGTTTTAAAATAATATTTCAAAAGTGATATAGGACCGTCTCTCCCTGGGGGTCTTAGCGGGGTGGGTCCGGATCTCCTCTTGTGAGATTGTGACATGTCATACATCAACCAACCACGCTATAATTGTCTGTTTGAAAAGTAGTAAGGCTACCATGGAGGGCAGGGGTGGAGGGTTTCATGCCGTTTTTCAATTTCAGGTGCTTTAGCCATACTGCCCAATTACATTAGGTTGCTAAAATATACAGCATACCAATCAGTCCATGATCGGATACATATACAATACATATATTCTATATATGATATAAAAATAATTTTTTTCCCCTCCTTTTTCCAAAATTAAATCCAAATTCAAATTCTAAATTAAAATCAATTTAGGTTGATTTCTCAATGACTACCTTTAATCTCTAAAAATGTACTCTGATTGGAGATGCCAGGTAAAGAAACCCATTATAAATAATTAAGGAACATCAGATATTGTATTACAATTGTGTGTTATAATGTAATAACAATTGACTTGTTTATGGATTATTGTAGTCGCAAGTTTTTCCCAATGTATTCAAATTATGGATTAATTCTGCTAATAACTAATAAAATTGAGCACCACCCGCAGACAGAATAGACTTGTGCCTAACCTCTGAGCTATGGTGTGGCCTGTTATATTTAAAATGATTAATTATGCCATTTTAAAAATAAATCTTAACTTGAGTGAATTAAATACTCTATCAAGCAAATCAAATGTCTATAGAAGGAGTTAGCTGTGACACAAAACAATAAAGAAGTGTTGGCTTGTAGATTTGGCAACACTTTATCTTCCAACCACTCCAGTCATGTTTCGTAAGTAATCTCACTGAATATGATTGTTTCTCCACTTCAAGTAATAATATGTCACTTACAAAACTTGAAGTAAGATGAAACATGTACCTAGTTTTATTTCCTATATAAACCTGAAGTTTTATTTCACTATATTGAATTTAGAAATGCTGTAGTGATAAATGCTAATGTCATAGTGATTTGATTTCTGACCTGATAATTGTTTTCTTTTTAAAATTTTTTTTTATTCATCAAGACACATTCTCATGGCTGTTACCTCTCACTACATAATAATCTTCACTTTACTTGATAAGATATTTTTAAAAAGTTACTTTTTTGGTATTAACAATTTTAGAAACAATACAAGTTTGTTTCTTACCATATTCAGTGTTTTTAGATGTTTCTTTGTTTGTGAATATACATTATAAATTGTAATTTTTTTTTTATGTTTTACTTTTAAAGATTAATGGTAATTAATAAGTATAGGGTGTAATGTTGCAGGTATCGGAGAACCTTGCCACAAATGATTGAATACGAAGCAGCCTGCAGACCTGATGAGAGGTGTTTTATTGATATTTCTGCACCGCCATCAAAATTGCCCAAACGACACTTATGTGCCGTCTGTGGCTTCCCAGCACCTTACAGCTGTATTACCTGTGGCACAAGATATTGTACCATAAACTGTCAGAAGACACATGCTGAAACAAGATGTTTGAAATGGACGGCTTAAAGGAATTAAGGCTGAATTCAGTATTTTATAACTTTTTGTATTGTTTTTATGCTTCTCGTCTTAAGAAAACATAAGCTTTAATGTAATCAATTCTCAAAGCAAGCTCGTACCGGTTTACTTACATGCACAAGTATTGAGTGTCAACTATTAGGTTAAGGAACATCCAGATTAGATTAATGAACACATGAACAACAAATAATTTATATACAAAAATATATTTAATGTAAATATTTACAAAAGTTTTTATTATAGTTTATCATGATCCCTCCCACCATGACAAAAGTCCAAGGCCTGGTTCATTAATAGTACCCTGAAACAAAATAAAAATTATATTTTAGTTTATAATTAATGAATTATCAGGTAATCTTTATAATTTCCTTATAAAGGCAAGGAGAGTATTGTAGTCAGGTCAAATTTGAAGTTTTCAATGGATGTGTATATTTTATGCTGGACATACACACTTGCCATTTGCTGCAAATGCATGACTTGTACAAGGGCTCAGTAAACAAAGGAACAAACAAACATTAGTATCTACATGCTTATTTTGTTATTTTGGCTATTTATTACATTCGATTTATATAGACCAAATGAAATTAGACTTTTTAATTTAATTACCTGGACATATAATGTCTTCATAAATACATATTTGTGCTAGGGTTAATAAAAATTAAACTGCTAAAGTTAATTAACAAGATTAAATTAATTAACAATAATCAAATTAATTAAGAAATAATGTATGAACCACGAATCGATAGAATTTAAAAATATAAATTCTTAAACGAGAGTTAATTATTTAATCTAAAAGTTGGGAAATTTATTTAATTAATTTTAACATGGAGAGCACAAATATTGATTTGTTGGTAGTTCTAAAACAATTCAAACTCAAAAGAAACATGTGGCTGCAGCACAAGCGCCCTTTGATTACTGACCAAAAACAGACACCCGATGGGTAAATAACAAATTTAGGCCAACTCGTATCAGCCAATCCAATGACTCCTTCCACATGCTCAAATTTGCTATTAACATATAGAAGCACGTTTAGACCCGCTGGAGTCCAAAAAAGGCATTTTTGGTCATTGATGTCGGTATGTGTGTCTGTGCCACAGTTATCTCTGGAGCAGATGTTCAAAAATTTCAGCCACCAATGACTAACTGACCAAATGAAGCACAACACTGTTTCACAACAGATCCTGCGTAATAGGTAAAAAATATATTTTTCTCTAGCTTAATGCCTTGAACAGTTCTAACAATTGTGATGAAACTTTATTAAAATCTTGAACTTTTCACTTATAACTAAATTTTTGAAAAAAAAAATGGGACATAATTAATAAGAAAAGAAAATTTAATTTGCATATAAATCCAAAAGTATGAAATTTATGGCAATCTATGTATATTTACTTAAAAGGTGAAAAAATTGCCACTGGATCAGTATAGATCAGAGATATAGCTCTGTACTCATACATTTTCTTTCCTTACCACCTAGATAAATAGAGTTAAATTTTAAGAGGTATAATATTAAACAGTAATAATGGCTGTGATTTTTTCAATAATCCTATCCCTTTTAGAACCTCCTGAACAAGCCTTTGGTCGGTATGTTTATTTCTGCGTGTAGCGATTGCTGTATACCCAATTGGGCAATCTGTAAAAAATGTGTTTTCATTTGAAAAAAATAGCATATATATATACCTATACCTATATTTGAAAGTAAATTAAATTATACATAAAACAAATAGAAATAATTTAAATTGGGCCACTGTTAGCAAGTTTACGGTATATTGAAATTTATACCCTTGTTATAAAAATATTTGTGTCAGTTTATCATGAAAACCTATTCAATTTTGGTTTATTAATACTTGAAAATTTTGTAAAATTCAGATTCATGGTTCAATCGATTATGCCTGAATATAATACTGACAACAGACATGGAACCAAATTTGTTCCTTGATGTCTAATCAGTAAATGGGAGTAAAACGTTTTGATTCGGAGGAGATACATTTTTTTTTCATTTCCTGCATAAATACTAAGCTTCCCTGCTAGCGGTAATGATGAAGCAAAAAAATTAATGTAAACATTAATTAATATACACAATTTTTATAACATGTTATGATAGGTGAAATATCAATTGATTATAGAAATAATTGAATGAACTTAATATACAAAAAACTAAATTCTAACTTGGGATAAAACATTAAATAATAGAATTTTTCCCCTCATAATCATAAATTATAATTACATCATTCAAACATTACTTACCGTTATTGAATATGGGACTTCAGGATTAGGTTTTTCTGTAACTTTGTCAGAGTCTGGACAAGGTGTCGGAGAGCTCTCAACAAAGGATTCAGCTGTTACTCTAAATTTCACTGGTTCTCCTGAAAACAAAAATCATGTGGGAGATAAAAAGCTGATTCTAATTGCTGGTTGAAGTTAAATGGCAAATAATGCTCAATACATATTTCAGAATCCAAAGAGCTTCATTAGTTAGAACTTTAAAAAAAGAATATTTTAGTGAATATTTATTTCTTAAGTGTATAAGTGAATTTGACAAATGTAATAGTTCTGTAAGATAATTTATTTAAAAATAATCCTGTAATAAATTAAACCTAATGAAAGTAAATTAAATATCATACTGGCTATCAAATATCAAGTTTCCCAGTCACAACTATTTTACAACAATAATAAAATTAAAAACACAGGTAAGTAACTTTCAAATGAATTACCTTGGTCCATAAATAGATCATGCTTATCTCCATTGTTGTCATATTCCCAAATCCAAACCTGTTCAGCATCATCAAATCGTGATGGGTGTTGTAAATTTGAAGAAGGAACAAAAATATCATCGAAAAATCCTAGAGTAACTGAAATAAATCAGAAAAATATATATAATTGATCAGGATGATCAAAAAGTATTTGTTCATATTACCGTCACAAAAAAACACATTGTGTCAAATTACAGTGATTTTATACTTGAATTATTAGTGGACCTGGTGGTTTGAACCAATTTTAATAGACACTAGTAGTGCAAATGACCAATATGCAGCCAAAATATAAAATTCACCAAAAGGATGACGGCAATAAGTAGTAACATTAAATTTATTATAATTTTGATACATATATATTCCTTTCTATTTTATAAATTTAAAATAGCTCAAAATAAAATTAAAGGGCACAATTCATTATTATCGATTAAATAAGAATCATACTTGAAAACCAGACCGCTTTTTTTTATATTACTCGATTTAACTATCTGAAGTCTCCTCTTATCGTTTTAACTAAATGTTTCAAAGGGATATATGAGTCACCAAATTGGGGATTAGCAGGACAGGCTGGCCAGGAAGTATTATCTTCTATTATTTTAGGAGTTATGATCTTCTTCAAGGAATTGGGACATGTCGTACATAGACAAACATATTCCCTAAAAGTATTTTTTAAAAAGGTAAGACAATTAAGGCTTCCACTGAGAACAGGAGTGGTAGGTTCATGCCATTTTTCAATTTTAGCCAATTTTTAAATATAGCTATGATTATCTTGAAAATTCATTTGAATACATTAATGAGATAGAATAAAAAAAAGTAGATGGGAATCCAAACGACAATATTACATTGACGTTTGGATTCCCATCTACTATTATAGAACTACACTCATCATATTTTGTCTAATGCACCTGAAGATCATAGTTTATAATGAACTTACTGCCATAGGCTAAGAATTATTAAAAAATAGATATCAACACAAATAACTATGTTTTACTCACTATGTACACCTTCTTTACTGCAATTTTTAATTTTTCCAACAACGATTTCTTCCATGAAAGGGCGGAATATGACATATCGGAATTCTACTTTAGTATGAGCAGCTCCATCTCCAGGAAAAATATAAGAATCATCCATAGAGAGCACATCGAAAAGTGCAACACAAAGACCCACTTTGGCAACTACCTAAAAAAATGAGTACATAGTAATTATTGTCCAACAGATTCGATTTAAAGGTTTATAAGATATATATATATA
>NW_027110668.1:123107-124685 GCF_000696795.3 Halyomorpha halys | reverse complement strand
CACACCTTGTTTGCGAATTTTTCATTTAAAAACTGTTTCATAGATGTACATAAATCTAAACCAAAAAGAGAGGGATCAGTCCTGATGACATCTTTAAATTCAGCTAAAACGAACATCTTAATGAGAATTACAAACTTATTTTCAACTAAAAAACCGATAATATTACAAAAAACTATTCACAAAAATCAAAGGAACACATTTCAACTCATATTTTCAAATTTAACCTCACTCCACTGTTATAGTGCACAAAAATGGAATTGTAGCAGTGTGGTATCGATATATAAAATACATCGATGTTTGTGGATTGTATTGATATACCGTTACCTTAAACTATTTAATGCCATATTTACACGTTTCCCACTAGTCGCAAATCCAAGACTAGTGCAAATGTTTGGTAAACGAAGAAAGCGACAAATGCCGGTATCCTCATGCTTGTGTGTTATTTTGACTTTTGTTGGCTATGACATTCGATATTTATTGTATAAGGAACAAAATAAAGGTAGGCTAAATGAAAGGATACGTAAATATCGGCAAAGTAGGTTGTCGATCAAAATTCATATAAATAGTACGACAAAATCTATAAATTAAACTTTCGTTCTAGTTTTTATCAGAAAACGATTGATTTAATTGCCTAGACGTATAATGTTTAAATAAATATATATTTGTGCTATGCTAAATCAAAAATAAAGCTAAAACAAGATTTGAAACGATATATTTACACCGAATCGATAGAATTTTAAAATATACAACCTTCAACAAGAGTTATGTAATTACTGAATCCAAAGGTTGAGGAAATTCTCCATTTAATTAAAACATGTAGAGCACAAATATTCATCTGTTGGCAGTTCTATGCAACTCTAGCAAACAATGCAAACTCAAAACAAACGTGCGGCTGTGGCACAAGCCCCCTTTGATTTGTGCCCAAAAACCGACAACGGTTCGATTGCAAATTCTGGCCAACTTGTACAAGCCAATCCATATAACACATCCACACGCGTGAGTTTGCGTGTATTTTTTTTTAGTTTGGAAAACATATAAAGGCACCTTACAAAAATTTGAATAGATAATAATTTAATAACATTAATAACTCTTTTGTCCTGGGTCCTGTCCTCTACATCCTCTTCACTGCTGACATTCCCATCACTCCAGACACATTCCTTGCGGCATTTGTTGATGATACAGCTATCCTCTCTTTCCATCCCGATCCTGTAACAGCCTCATCCAATCTCCAAACACACCTCACCCGGATTGAGCAATGGTGCAACCAATGGCGGATAAAAGTCAATGAATCGAAATGCACCCATGTGATCTTCACTCTCCGCCGAAGCTTCTGCCCACCTGTTACTCTTAACAATATATCTCTTCCCAGATTCGATACAGTGCGATACCTCGGATTCACTTTGGACAAAAGACTCACCTGGAACCAACATACTAGACTCAAAAGACAAGAACTCAACAGACGATTCACTATACCGACTGCTCAGCCGGACCTTTCATCTCTCACTATAAAACAAACTACTAATTTATAAGACTATACTCCGACCTATCTGGACCTACGGACTTGAACTTTGGGGAACA
>NW_027110668.1:95460-122037 GCF_000696795.3 Halyomorpha halys | reverse complement strand
CCTTTTATATTTAATACATTATGAATCATGAATAGTTTTATTATTATTACTACTATTATTTTTATTTTATTTATTTATTTTTTATTTTAGTATGTATGAGATTCATTCATCACTATTACATATTGCCTACAACTGTGTGGCAGATTGTAATATCTATCAATAAATAAATCTATCAATCTAAAAAAAAAAAAATAAATAAATAATTCTTTAATTCTTACAAAATATGGATCAAGGTGTAATGTAATCGTTATTCCGTAAAGAAATAAGAAATTGGATTGACAAAATGACAATGTTCTTAGGAAAATAAGAATTGCGACTCTGATTTTAAGGACACGAAAGAGTCAAGAGAGTATGTAATGGACTGTTTTTTTGCGATCGACTTTAAACGTACCTAGCTCCTGAAATTTTCCTTCTTTACCTTCGGATTTACCATTAACATTTTGTTTAAAAACACGCTAGGATTTATTTAGAGGCGTTACTACAAAAACTTACTGGGGAAAAGGACAATGAATGGAATGGTTTTACATTTAACTCAGCATCATGAATACCCGTGTTAGGGGTCTTTGTTAGCTGTTTCAATTTCTTCACACAGTTCCATCAGTCGGTCGATCTCTTTCTCCATTAGATTCTAGATCGAAAAAATCAGCAACGTCATTAGAGCAGGATAGATGGGTACCATCTCCCTCAGTAATTTTACAACCGGAAATGTTGATGGTTATCTACTCTCAAATGCTGAAATTCTGCTAAAACATTATTCCATGAGGTTATTATATTCAATATTGCTTCTAAACGATAATTAGAGAAGTCATATGTTATGGAAATCGCTTCAGTAAGTTGGAAAATCTGTTCATAAGTGTTGTGAGATTTTATATTGTCCTTTTCCCCAGTAAGTTTTTGTAGTAACGCCTCTAAATAAATCCTAGCGTGTTTTTAAACAAAATGTTAATGGTAAATCCGAAGGTAAAGAAGGAAAATTTCAGGAGCTAGGTACGTTTAAAGTCGATCGCAAAAAAACAGTCCATTACATACTCTCTTGACTCTTTCGTGTCCTTAAAATCAGAGTCGCAATTCTTATTTTCCTAAGAACATTGTCATTTTGTCAATCCAATTTCTTATTTCTTTACGGAATAACGATTACATTACACCTTGATCCATATTTTGTAAGAATTAAAGAATTATTTATTTATTTTTTTTTTTTTAGATTGATAGATTTATTTATTGATAGATATTACAATCTGCCACACAGTTGTGGGCAATAGGTAATAGTGATGAATGAATCTCATACATACTAAAATAAAAAATAAATAAATAAAATAATAATAATAGTAATAATAATAATAAAACTCTCTTAAAATATATACAAACAAAAGAATAGACAAGATGAACATAATCAAACTATCTGTATGAAAAATAAAATAACATAATGATAAAATAATATATACAATATTTACACAATCGACCTGAGGATCCCTGAGCCCACTCTATCCCCCACATGTGAGGGGTAGAGCAGAGTTCAAGAGATCCCAGCGCATCCCTCTCGCCGCATCACTGGTAGTGAGCTAGTGGAGGCTGAGCAAGTGCGCTAAAGCCGCAAACACTCAACTTGAGTGGAGAATCTGACCATTGCTAGAACTCCAATTGTCCTTGGCCACTGCCGTTTCAACCTTCTAGGTGGGCTGTAGGGATGGATAGAACTAGATAAGGTTTGAACCAAAGGATTAGGATGGTTGGAAAGGTTTATATTATAATATTTAACTCAATTTAGGCATGTTGTAATAAACTACTTTAATCAAAATTAGACGTAAACAATAACATGAAGTTTAGGAAGGACAGATTGTAAAACAAGTGCTCAGAAAATCCTCTAGGAGCTCTTATGCATTTACTATTTAACTTGACTTTAAATAGGGCTGCTCACAATCCTATACTTATAACATTTAACATGGTAAAACCTTTTATATTTAATACATTATGAATCATGAATAGGGGTATTAAAGCTTATAGTAATTAAAGCTTCTTCTGGTAAAGGAGTCAACAACGTACAAAAAGAATCTTCCTTGTTGTATTATGATTAACATAATTTTGTAATTGTTATTTAAAATCTCTTCGTTACACACAAAAACTTATCAGATGAAAAAAGAAAAGAGGTAAGAGAAAAAAAAATAATACAAGGTTTTTATGAAATATATATTCATCATAACAAAGAAATAATTGGATTTTATAATAAAAACATCTACTTCATTCAAGGGGCGTGTTATTTGCTTCCATGTATTAGAACTGTGACTGTAATTCCTGGAAAGAAAAATTTCCTCCAAAGTTTAAATTTCAAACAGACTTCATTCATCAATTTTTGAAAAATAAAATGAAACATATAACAATAATACAGTAATTTCTTGGTTAATTATAACTTGGATGAGTTGCCATTCCACTTTCAAATTTCTTAAACGTCTACAGAATCTGAACATTGGAACATTATTGAAGGATTTAGTTGATGGAAAATAGAATATGTACATCTTAGATTACCTCAATAGACAATGCTTGTTTCCTAAAATAAAAGCTGTATTGAAATCAACCAAAGCAAATGAAACACTAAAGACAAATACAAATTAGATAATTTTTTTTTTATTGATGGCACGTAAAAGTGGATGACAAACTGAAAACGGAGGGCTGTCAAACACCAAATTACAGCGGTGCTTTGAAGACGATATGCCCTGATGAATATTCGATCAAAGGCAATCTCCAGTTTTCGAAAGGGTAGTTCAGTGCAGTCAGTGATCTAACTGGCATTGCAATTACCAAGCTCGTAATCAGGCGAGGACATGCGTCTCCAAGTTTTGTTAATATTCGCTCTATTTTCTACTTGTACATGTAAAAATATGACGGATTATTTTGAAATAATAAATATTTACTTCAATTACAGAAATGTCAAAAGTATCGATATTTTCCCTTGTACAGAATCAGGTATTTTTGAAATATCCAAAATTTTCTTTCTCATTCGATTAAGAGTAAAACCCTTTTGAACTATCTACCTCATTTCAGTAAATTTGCTGAAAACATGGTTTATTCAAAACGATTAATACAAGCTTCATTAAGGAATTGTTCATAGTTATTAAAAATATTTTTGTTATTTTATAGCTAATTTTTTCCTCGTTTTCATTACAATTATTCTATTTTTCATAATAATTTTTATTCAGATTTACATAAATTTAATTTATAACAGTTTTATTTTTCATTTCATTCTACTGGTTTAAACAACTACATATAAGGTATATACATAAGATAATACATGTATATACATAAGATAATATATAATACATGATATATATGAAAGATAGAAGTATCTTTCTATAAAGTATTTTTCTCTTTTTTATTTCTTAATTTTTTTTTTTTACTCTTCTGATAAATAGTGGGTCGTTTCATATGAAATGTGTTTTATAAGAAAGATTATTTAGTAAAACAAGTTCATAAAATAAAAATATTTTCCCTCCTTTTCTATATATTTTCCTTAAAGTGCTATCAACTTTTCAATCCCAGAACTGAAAAATTTAGGGTTGTGTGAAGAAATGATGACAGAAAATGCGTTTTTGATTTAAGGATCTTTTAAAAAAATCTTAAGGTAGTTTTCCAATATTCTAAACAGAAGGTAATCTCTTGGAGATAAGTCTGGTAAATAAGATGGGTGTGAAAGGACTCCGTAACTATGCTCGTTTAGTTTCTTCAGAAGGGGTATTCATGATCTTTAGTTTAACATGATAAACCATGTTAAATGGAAAAAGTTTTGTTAAATGGAGAAATATTTCCTTCTTTTATTCATGTTAAAACGATGTAACATGTAACATGGTCGAGAATCTGCTACTAGGTCTGTTATATGGATAGACCAGCCGAGCTCGTCACCATTTAGTTTGTTGAAGTAACAAGCAATGTATTATTATACATATTACTTGTTCGTAGTTTGTGTTAATTATGTTATGGCTGTTTTGATAACTAATAAGGCAATAGATGACAATAATAATAATGTAATGACACTTGTCAATTAGCTCATCTTGATTCTCTTCCTCACAAGTTAGAAGATCAACAAGACACTCAGTAGCCAAACTTTCGCTTTCCACTCAATTTAGGCATGTCGTAATAAATTACTTTAATCAAGACTTAGAAGTAACCAATAACATGAAGTTTTGGAAAGAAAGGTTATAAAGTAAGTTGCTCAAAAAATCCGCTGGGAGCTATTGTGCATTTAACATAATTTTAAATAGGGCTGCTCACAATCCTATACTTATAACATTTAACATGGTAAAGCATTTTACATTTAACACATCATTAATACCCCTACTGCTCTACTGTCTGTCGTGAAATAAGGTCTGGCGTTGTCGGTTCCTGTAGCCCGATGTGGATGTGATGGTTTCTGGTATGTATGGTGATGGTTACCTCTGGGTAACCAAAAATTATTCCTGCCATTGATCACCACACAGAAACCAATAATTTTTTTAATTCAAATTTGGTTTTGGCATGTGTCCCGGTCCTTCGTCCATATTTAACCATTTACCTAACAGACGCCTGTTGTCACTACAATCCACATTTCCTCTCACGTGATTATCCTTTCAAGAAAACGATGCAACCGGCCCTAACTATAGTTTAAAAGAAGAAAATTAGTAAAAATTAGTTAAGCAACGTAGTTGAAACACTACAATATAATTAAAAAAGTTACAATAAATAAAACTGAAAACAACATAGACAGTTACAATAGACAAAACTGAAAACATCTTTTTCTTATTCATTACTTTTTATAATCTACTGAGACATGTCGCACTTCGTTTTATTCATATTAACTTTTTCCTATCTACCATCATAGATACCATATTATTCTAAGGAATCTTACAATAATAAGAATAAAAGAATGTGATCTCTCAGCAAGGGCGTACCCAAAAGTAGGGAGGGAGTCATTTGGCCTATTAAGACATAGTCAGCCAGGTTGTGACATTTCAGCACAGGACAGGAGAATGAAACTAAAATTTTAAGAACAGTATATATAATTTTCGCAATGCTTTATTAGTCATTACAATTAGTATTTGCTTGAAAAAATTTTTTTTTTATATAATAAGTAATTTTTTTCAGACCTAGGAGGGGGGCAGCTGCCCCTCCTGCCCCTCTCTGGGCACGCCCTTGTCTTTCAGTTGGCAAATTACAGAGTATAATTTAAAAAACAATAGCAAAGAAACATAACTAGAGCTTAATCATCGTACATATATTTTACAGAAGGTTACTGGATGTTCAAGAGGTTGCTGAAAGACGGATATTCAACAAGAGTTAACCGAAATCTGTTGGATAAGGAATTTCTAGAATTGCCGTACATAAAAGGATGGTTTGTCGACCTAACTTGTTCAAAAAACATTATATTTTTTAGCAATGTAAGGTTTAAATAACTTTCTCAGTTATTGATGATGAGAATTAAGTAATTTTATTTAGTTACTAATAACAGAATAGCATAGAATTCATTAATATTTTTTCTATCAATGAAATGAACATAAGATAAAAATATGATTAGCATTTTATTTAGTTTTTATTATTATTTTTACCAACATTATCAAAATTTTAAAATTATAACTTAGTATTGTGCTCTGAGTTAAATCCTTTCATTTTTCCAATAACATTATTTTGACTTTCATATGTCTTTGGAATTAACTTATCGGTCTCATTTTCTCCTAGCTTTAAAAATATGTAGATGATATATTGGTTTATCCCATAAGGTGCCTTTGGACGCTTTAATTATTTCTTTGAAAAGTTAGATTTCGAATCAGGAACTATATGTTTTCTCATAGGACCAACATTTAGAAGTTGGCTCACGTTGGCTCAATAAAATAGTATAATTCTACTATTTGAGTTTTTTTGACCGCACCCGGACCATATTCCTTTCATTTAGAAGTAACATTTCTAATCAAATTAAAGAACCCCAAATTCAGATGTAACAGGAAATAAAAGACTTCCCAGTAAATCTGTTTTATTCAGTAGTTGTTTTAAACTACGGTACAATTCAGTTGTATTCGGCTTGCCATGGATGCCAACGCCAGTTCTTGGAATGACAAAAGTTTAAGAGGAGAGAAAAAACAGTTAATTCACCCCAATTTTTTATTACTTTAAATGAAAACTACGTATGATGAAAATAATATGATATTATATGATACATTTACCCTTCTTTTGGCCTCGCTATAGTCGGATAAACTGCCAGAAACGTTGTACAGAAGTTGAAATAAAATAAAGAAGTCATAAAAAAGTTAATTTCTTTCAGGAAAAAATAATAAAAATAACTAGGATATTCTTTTGAACTGGGTTAAACAAAATGTTGAAATTTATATTTTAAATAAATTGTATAAGAACATTTTAGTACAGAAAAACAATGAATTAGATCTTTAAAAAAAATACTCGTATGTCATAACTACGGACTTTATAATAGCAAAAAGAAAAAAGTCAGTTATTTCACCCAATTTTTTAATTTCTTTAATGAAAACCATGTATAATTACTAGTCTAAATTGATGAGTTTATGTAGGAAGAATAAAAAATGGTGGCTGTTTCTTAACATTTGAATAAATAATTTTTCATTAGAAGCTCCTTATAAAACTACCAACACCACTATAAAACCTAATAGTACATCATTTAAAGTAAAGTAAATTTACTAAAATATGAGCCCTAATAGAGCTATTTACGTTTAATAGTTTTTGAGAAAAGCTACATTTTATAAAAAATCAGTAGTTAGTGGATTTATTGTGGGCAATCTATATTCCGGGAACCATGAAACATAAAGTATCTTTTAGCACTTAATTTAAAGCTAGTTTAAGTCTATAAAGTAGTTAATAACGTTTTATCCTTCATAGGATTGGTAGTTTTCATGATATTTGCTAAAATAAATTGATTTATAGTTGTTCAGACCAAATATCTTTGGCAAAATTCATATTCATATGCAAATATAAAAACTACTATTCCTATGAAGATAAACCTTATAAACTACTTTAAATATAATTTTTTCAATTTCTTGAGACTGGTAATTATTTATTAAATAAATCAAATTGTATCCTTATATAGTCTCAACACTTTTTATTACATCAAAAGTCCAACGTTTCGGACATCTCGGCCATCCTCAAGGACAATCTTCAATATAAATTCTCAGCTCACATCAAAATTTAAAAATTGTTTTGGAGGCTATTCTGCCCAGGTCATAAATTATAAGTCAAACACACCCTATTTTTTAAAAATTCATAAATATTTAAAACTTTTAATTTTCAATTTATCCACACTATCACTACCACAACAAGAGTTTGTTTATATAGTAGTGATAATGTGGATAAATTGAAAATTAAAAGTTTTAAATATTTATGAATTTTTAAAAAATAGGGTGTGTTTGACTTATAATTTATGACCTGGGCAGAATAACCTCCAAAACAATTTTTAAATTTTGACGTGAGGTGAGAATTTATATTGAAGATTGTCCTTGAGGATGGCCGAGATGGCCGAAACGTTAGACTATTGATGTAATAAATAGTGTTGAGACTATACAAGGTTACAATTTGATTTATTTAATAAGTTATAAACTACTTTATAGTAGGTCAGGGTTGCGGTAAAAAAAAAGAACAAATAGCTTAAAATAGTTTAAAACCCACTTTGCAGGGCTTCATCAGAGCAGTTCAAAGTGAAAGGTTGGACAGCTGTTCAAAGTGCAAAGTGGGGCAAAACGTCCGACATTAAAATAGTTTTAAACTTAATTTAAAACGATTTTGATCCTTTTTTTTTCTCTTTCGAAATCTCCTTTTCTTCTTTACGAGGAGAAATTTTAAAGTATAAAAGTTGAGAGGAAAAAAAGGATCAAAATTGTTTTAAATTAAGAATAAACTAAACCACTCTCAAACAAGCATATATAAAAAATAATTAATCTAATAGTTTAGAACTATTTGTTCTTTCTTTTTACCGCAACCCTGACTGTCTTCTCATATTTAAATTTTTACGGCCAACTATATACACTTTATAGTACATTCAACTTTCTTTAATTCGGTTCCTGATCGATATCTTTTTAATGGTTCCTGGGATATAGTTTTTCATAAATCAAAAGCTTTGCCTCATCCTGTTCATTTATTTTGGCAAATATTTTGACCGAAATTCTAACAAAAGTAATGATAGAATGTCGTCCAGATCACAGGGCTGGACGGAATATGGCTGGGATACCCCTCTGTGGCATCCGACCTCAACATGACAAGTCTCAGGTTGGACAGCGACGTGATGGTGGGTTCTGCAGACGGAAGACTCTGGGACTTGTACGGTAAGCCTTTAGAGAGAATGATATTGAATGGAGCAGGAACTTGGAGACCAGCCAACATCTCTATACCAAAGATCAAATTCAGATACGATCTAGGAGGCGTTGTCCTCAAAGGTGTACTAGTGGTATGTTCATTTTTAAACATATTTTTATATTCTACAAAATATAACAAATGTGATCCGACCAGATGAAAAAATAACATGCAAAAATAATAAACATAGAATGAAGTATTTGTTCGCGACATTTTTGTTATAGGGGCTGCGAATGTTTATAAGTTAAAACCTTACAATTTTGAAATTATTTCTAGAGATAAAACTAATGATTTAATTTTTAATTATTTTAGTCTAATGATTCGAGTCTGGCACCCGGGACTGCTATACAAGATCCATAAATTTCGATTCCCTACATACATACATTATCCGTTTTATCTCTCCGACACATTATTTAAAGTAGATCATATTTGCGCTTATTTATCCCTCTTTCAGTCTACTGGTTTACCTCAGGGTGGTAAGCTTGGTCTTATCCTGTATAGTTTTACAGCTGGCATCCCAACCCATCCTAATACTATCCTCACCACGTATGCCGATAACAAATGTCTATTATTGGTGAAAAACGGCCCTTCCATTATATCCCAAATTATCCCACATCACCACCACTCTTGAAGAATGGTGTCAAAGGATTAAAATAAATCAAACAAATCATTTAACCTTCTTTGTAAGCCCATGACTTATTGCCTCACTTATTCCTGTCGAACAGATCCGTTACCCAGAACTACATATGGACAAATGACTGACTTGGAATCCTCATATAAGACTGAAAAGGCAGGAAGCTACTCGTAGATTCCAACTATTACTACACTTGGCAGACAAACGGTTTAAACTTCCAACTAACGATTCCTCTCGTATCTAACCCTTACAATCCAAAATCCTTAATGCTCCTTACTTTGTCACAAATCAAGTCATCCATGAGGACCTCATTGTTCAGTATTGTCTGATTTGGCCAAAACCAGATAATAATCCTTCCATAATAAACTTCCTAACTATCCAAATTCACTTGTTTCTACCCCAGTTCCTTCTTTATTACCCGATAATCCTCCTAGGTGTCTGAAAAGAAAATGGCCTCGAAATCTTTTCCTCTAGAAAGGTTATTGGAGTTCTCTCAATAGGTAGATTTTCTACATGTCTGTATCATATATGAATATCGATTCGGCATTGGTATTTTTTTTTGCTCGACTTCCTTGTTAGATAATAACGAAATTACTCAGCAATCATAATGAGATATTTTTGTCATTTTGACTCTACCAGTTCGAATTTACGAAACCAAATTCAAATTTTGATTGATTGGCTGAGATGCAGGTCTCAACAGAAATCTGACTAACTTACGATCAAGTAACAATACTGTTTGGCAACAAACAGGAAAACTACTACATTACCACCGCTCTAAGACCTCTCTCGATAAACCTGACAATTCATGGGCTGGAAGTGATGAAGAAATAACAAACGTATTTGCCTCATATCTTACCTGAGCATTTGCTTCCACCAAGCACTTTTCAGATATCAAGCAAACTCTTTGTTTTTGTTTTTCTATCTCCTTCACTCATCACGCCTTCGGACGTAAAATTTTGCATAATCAAATAAGAATAGCTCCTATTTTCGATCAAATTAAAGCTAAAATTGTACGATTTCTTCCCAAGAAAGCCATAATCCTCCAGACAGCTATTTACGATAATTTTCATAATTTGGGGTGTTTTCAATAATCAAAACGATCCCAAAACCAAACAAACTATCAGACCAAAATACTTCTTACCGACCTTTTACCTTTTAAAAATGCAAGTAAATTGATAAAATAATAATGTATAGATGGTTACAAATTTTAATGAAATACAACAAATTTTACAATATTGCACTCAAGTTATATTACATCCCACAGTAACATACTTGCTGGGTTGAATTTGAAACATTTTAATCGCAGATTCAAAAATATATAAAGAAGTTTTGACTTCTTTAATTTTTGAATAGGGGAGACTATCAATCCGGCATTGGTATTTTTTCGCTCGATATTGGAGTTAAATAATAACGTAAATACTAAGTAATGAGCTGATTGTAGGTCATTTCGACTCTCCCAGTTCGAATTTACGAAAACAGATTCAAATTTTGATTAATTGGCCGAAATGTACGCCTCATCATTACCTTTTTGTTTTTTCCCACCCCTTCATTCCCATCATCCCTTATCCAACCTTGATTGTATATAATGTGTTTTGTAATATTTCAGGAATTGGATTTGCAGTTCTTTGCCAATAATATAACGCACAAAATAGCAGATCACGATTATTTCCCCGATATGGAAATGACTCAAAGAGTTTCCTATATTTTTGTGACTTACCTTGCGAAGTTCTACAATTTTTGGTAAGTCATTTGTCATTGATTAATGCTTCATTTAATTAGGTTAAGACGATTGGTATGAGAATTGTAAGTTAACAGTCGATCAGTAACTCTTACAACCATGTTGTCACCAATCCGAGAGAGATCGCATTGCTTTAAATCCTCTGACGATCATTCCTCCCATTTAATTTGTATGTCTCCCAGAATCAGAGTGAATGTGCATAGGTAGTAACTAGGATACTCTTCTGAACTGGGTTAAATAAAATGTTGAAATTTATACTTAAAATAAATTTTATAAGAACATTCTAGTTACAGAAAAACAATGAATTAGAGCTTGAAAAAATAATACTAGTATGTCATAGATAAAAGTTATGAGAAATGGACTTTGTAATAGTATAAGAGCCCAAGAGAGGAAAAAAGTCGTTTCACTGCAATTTATGATAACTTCAATGAAAACTATGTATAATTAGTAGTAAAAATTGATGGGTCTGCCAAGTATAGGTAGGGAGAATAAAAAATGGTTTTGTTTACAGTAGTTTAAAAAAGTAAAAAAAAAAACATTTTTTTTTTTCATTTAGAGCTCCATATCTTTAAAACTACTAACAATAGAAAATCTAGGAGAGCATTATTTACAGTAAATTTGCTAAAGTGTAAGCCCTAATGGAGCTATTTTCGTTCAATAGTTCTCGAGATATAGCTTTTTTAAAAAGCAACATTTCATAAAAATATTGTATGGAACTTAAGTGAAAGATCAGCAGTTAGTGAATTTAATTTGAAAAATCTATATCTCAAAAACCATTTGACATACAGATGTCTATTAGCACTCAAATTAAAGCTAATTTAATGTACCATAAAGTAGTTTATTAAGTTTATTTTTGTAGAGGTAGTAGTTTTCATGAAATTTGCTAAAATATATTGATTTATAGTTGTTCGGACAAATCTTCATTTGCCAAATTTATATTCATATGTGAATATCATAAAAACTACTACCACTACGAAGATAAATGTCATAAACTACTGTATAGTAAGTTAAATTTCCTTTATTTTGAGTGTTGGCATACATATGTGCGTCTTATGGGTCTAGAGATATATTTTTCCAAAAATCCAACATTTTATGCGAACAACTATAAATTAACATTTTGTTAAGTTACAAGTATAGTTAGGGAGAATACAAAATAGTGGAGCTTCGAATGAAAAAACAATTTTTTTTTACGTTTTGAAACATTTTTTGTTCCCCAAACTATACTTAGCAAACTCATAAATTTTGACTAGTAATTATACATAGTTTTCATTAATTGGGTGAATTAACTGAATTTTTTTCTCTCTTGGGGGCCCTTGGACTTTGGGGGAAGTATTGCCAGAGTGGTTATAATAAACGGATCACCGGGATGTTACTTAAAATTCACCCATTCAACCGATTTGTGGAGGTAGGGGTACTCTTCCCTGTAGAAATTATTTTATACCGCCATAGATTTCAAAGTGTAAGGGTCCAGATCAAAAGAAAATATATTTGTTGTTAGTTAAGTAGCTATCGGATAGGCCTTTCGTTCACAGGTTCGACATAGTGCCAACAGACACCTGGGGAGCTAACCTCAAGAACGGGTCCTGTACAGGGATGATAGGAATCCTCCAGAGGAAAGAGGCAGACATTGGTATCTCGGCGTGCTCCTTCAGGGTGGAGAGGGTCGAAGTAGTCTCATTCGCTCAGAGGTCACAGGAACTCAGGCAAGTATGCATTACATTACTTGAAAGGAAAAATAGAAATACTCCATGACCACAATTTGCATTACTACTAAAAAATGTTATACTGGATCTACATGTTTGCCACATGCCGAAAATCCAACTGCAATTGACAAGAATTAAAACAAAGTATTCACACTGAATTGATAGAATTTTAAAATGGAGTTAATTATTGAATCTGAAGGTTGGTGAAATTCTTTAATTAATTCAAAAAATCAACAAAAAGCAGAAATATTTATCAGTCGGGAGTTCTAAAACAAGGCTAACTGAACACTAATGGATCGAAGTAAAATAGTCGATAAAACAAGGCTAACTGAACACTAATCGATGGAAGTAAAATAGTCGATAAAAATAGCTTAATTGAATAAGACATATTTTTGACAAAAGTAGAATAACCTACAACATGTTCCTAACTTTGTTATAGCAGTGAAAAACATCGCTCTTGAACGGACCGATCAAATCAATCGATTATCGATTGTTTCTCGGGAGAATGAGATGACCTTGTGACATTATAAATAAATATGTTGGGACTATGGGTATTTTTTTATTATAATTATTAAACAAACCAGTCTCGAACAATGAATTAAATTATATATTTTGTAAAAATACTAAACAAATTAAAATCAGTATATTCCCTTATAACAATCATCACAATTTCAAATATTAATGTCGACTATTCCCTTTTTAATGTGTCATTTTTATGTATTTTTCCAGATTCATATGCATGTTCATGGAGGAAAGAATCCACGGGACGTATTCTTCCTTGCTGATACCGTTCTCCTTCCAAGCGTGGCTTTGTGTGTTCGTCGCCATTGTTGTTGGAGCCACGATATTTTCCTTCCTACAAAAGAGGGATTTGACCGAGGGAATCATTTTCGTTACGGCCATTTTATCACAGCAAGGTAATAGAAATATAGCAATTGATGTAGTTTGTGAATAGTGAAGAAATACTTTTAGCAAAAACGGGTTGTACAACATGATACTTGCAAAAGACACCATTGTTTAGAATCTCGATCATGGTTCTGACGGAGAGAGAGAGATGCTGTTAGTAAATAAATGCTTTATTTATTAACAAGCAATGCTGCCCAAATACAGTAAGTTGGTGCAAGTAAACAGCATACTAATCAGTTCTAGTATGAAATATTAATACTAACATAAGTAATTAACGAAGTTAAAATTTTTTTCATTCATTATTCCTTTTTTTCTCTTTTCTCCCCTTCTTCCTAACTATACATTTTTAATTCTCTCATTTTATTGTTTTCCAGGGACTCGACAAAAATACTTAATGTATCACACAAATTTTATCTAAATTTATGGAAGGACTGCTATACAAGATCCGTAAATTCCTACCCCCGACATACTTCCTCATTATCCATTCTTATCTCTCCGACAGATTATTTCAAATAAATCACAACAGCTCTTATTCATCCCTATTCCGTCAGTCTGCTGGTGTACCTCAGGGTAGTATCCTTGGTCCTATCCTTTATAAAGATTTCACAGCTGTCATCCCAACCCATCGTAACACTATCCTCACCACGTATGTCGATGACACATGTCTATTGTCTGTGAACAATGATCCAAACCCCCCGAGCTGAGCTTTGGGGCTCCACTAAACCATCAAATTCCTCCCGAATCCAATCACCTTACAGTTCAAAATCCTTCGTAAAATCCTTAATGCTCCTTACTTTGTTACAAATCAAGTCATTCATCAGGACCTCAATGTCCCATGTGTTGCCAATTGGGCCAGAACCAGATAGCATTCCTTCCATGATAAACTTCTCAACCACCCAAATCCACTTATTTCTAACCTGGCTTCTCCTCCATTACCCAATAATGCTCCTAGGCGTCTGAAAAGAAGATGGCCTCGAGATCTTCTCCTATAGAAATGTTATTGGAGTTCCACCAATGGGTAGATTCTCAACATGTTTGTATCATGTCACTATGTCACCCACAGCAAATTTACTTGTTGATTATATTTTTATACAGTTGTAAATAACAAAAAATAAACTATAAAAAAATTTATGGACTCATCAAAGAAAGTCAAAAAAGGAAGGTAGTGTTAAACATGTGTTCCATAAAAAAAATGAATAAATAATGAAGAAATCAATTTCGTATCTAGAAGAAAGTGTACAGCTTGACAAAACTTTATCGTTTCCCTTAAGAAATTAAATTTTATCTATCTATTACAATGTTATCAATCACTTTATCAACATAGAGAAGATTGTAATATATTGAACAAATTGAAATATAATTATAATAAGTGAAAAAGTGGATAAAAATAGGTTAATTTAATAAGACATATTTTTGACAAAGGCAGAATAGCCTGCACCATGTTAATAACTTTGTTGTAGCTGTATTTCCTTAAAGAAAGTGATAAACTCACTTTAATAGGAAAAAAAAAGAAAATTCAGGACTGGGATTCTCAAGAGTAATTATAATTTTCCTTTACTGGCAACTATGATTCAAAATATTGCTAATATCTGATGTTAAAAAAATTTAAACTTATATTTAGGTTTGAATATTAAAATGTTTTATCCCGGCAAGAGTGTCCAACTTTCTTGTCCCCTAAGAGGTGTCCCGAGTGCATTTATCTCATAGTAGATGATTCGTACCTTTTTGTTTTTTAAATATACTTAGATGTGATGATGTTAAAATTCTTTATGGTTATTTTTATTGCTATTTGAAAGTGAAATTGTAGATTTTAGCCCTTCCATCAAGGTCCGAAGAATCTAGATTTCGAAAAATATCTAAAATCTTCTTGCCTCGGCTCATGATTTAAAAAAAGACATGCAGGAGGGTTTCCAGATAAGCAAAATGCTCAAATAAAAAAAAAAATATGTCACTGGTGAGAGAAACGCTTGCGAGGAGGCCAGAGAAAAACTGAATTGAGTTAAGGTAAGGAGATAAAAGAGGAAATAACATAGACAAGCGACAATAACATCATCAAAGGGTTAATGGAAAGTAGAAAAAATTATAAACAAGACAGATGAAATACTAGGGAAATTTAGACGTTTATTTCCCAATATGTGTTCAAGGCTACACCTCTCGTTGATGATATATGTCCATCAGATAAGTTAAGATAAGGAAAAAAAAATTATAATTACTGTTATATTTGGCCAAATCACTAAAACTTTTTAAATTTGTAAATATAAAATATGTTTTAAAATATTTGTAATTAATTAGTTTCAATTATTTATTTAAATTCATCGTAAACTTGTAAAAAACTGTTGATTGTGCATTATTTTTATGTTAGAAGAACTGGATAATTGGCAAAAAACACCGAAACGTTCTGATGTGAGGAAACAAAGAAGTGGAAAAAAAGGCTTTTATTTCTGAAAAATAGTAAAGAACTTATTTAATTTTCAAAGATTCGAAAGAAACTATTTTGCACAGATTTTATCGAATTATCTACGCCTAATAGTTTATTATAGTATTCATCTATTGTACAATAAAATGATTTTCGATCCGTAACTAATACGATACTTACAGGACTGCAGAAGGACTATAGAAGCATTTCTGCTCGAGTCTACAGCATATCCTTGCTGATCCTGGGCCTGGTCCTGTACTCCTATTACAGCGCCGCCATCATGAACGGCCTCCTTTCCCCTGCTCCTGGTTCGATCCGTAACGTAGACGACGTCGTGAAGAGCCCGATGAAGGCCAGCCTCGCCAGGGTGCCCTATATGATACCTAAAGTAGTAAGTAAGGATTCCCTTATCTAACCATCAACTTCGAATTGGGTACTCTTTTAAAAATATCCTTAATATCTCTTTGCAGAATCAAAAAGCATACGTAACACCTGAGCTGTTGGCTAAGACGAAGAGACAGGAGAAGAGTCAACAAATCTTGGACGTCTTCGTCGGAGTCGACAGGATAAGGCACGAGAGGTTGACCTTGGTAGCGGATGACATGTCTCTCTACGCGATCATAAACGAAATGTACACTGATGCTCAGAAGTGCAATTTGATGGAGATCGAAGTAATAAGGTCATTTCCGTTTGGAAATCCTCTGCAGAAGAACTCTCAGCTGAGGGAAATGATGTCTCAAGGGCAAGTATAGCTCCCGTTGTTAATTTAAGAACCATATCACAGAATCGGTCAACTATATATATGATTAGTTTTTGTTAAAAGTTAATAATCCACTTCTAAAAAGTAAAATTTTTTTTGGCAAATTAAATTTCCGTAGTAATAACATATTCAGTTAATTTCAAAATTCAAAATGTCAAAGTAATATTCCTAATCAATATTTTCGATGAAAATTTAACTAGACCTCCATCAAATACCCTCGTCATAATTTTGTGGTAGCAATTTTCCAAAATTTGATAAATCAAATATATAAACTCCTCATCCATCTTTATCATATAGATCTGATTTTACATGATATATATATTTTTTATAACTTATTTATTGTTATTTACAACAGTATACATATATATATACATCAAGTAAATTTGCTGTAAGTGATATTATGACATGATACAAACATGTGGAGAATCTACCCATTGATAGAACTCCAAAAATATTTCTAGAGGAGAAGATCTCGAGGGCATCTTTCCTAGGAGGATTATTATGTAATGAAAGAGAAGCCAAGTTAGAAACAAGTGGATTTGGGTGGTTGGGAAGTTTATCATGGAAGGATTGGTATAATTTTACATTTAAAAAATATTATAAAGTTTATTATAAATAAATTGTATAATCTATTTTATGTAAATGATGCTTTTATAAATAGTTATTTATCCATTTTTATAGGTGCTAACAATGTGAATTAGTATATTATTTCAAACTAATTATAGGTACATTAGAATAAAAGGTGTTAAAAATCCCTATTTAAGTCCTGTCAGAGTACTTCAATGAGAAAAAACCTATCTAATATTTAAAACCACCAAATTTTACATTTATATACCGAGTTTAATCAAATCCTTAGAGCCGTTTTTGAGAAAATCGGAAAAATGTGAAAAATCGATTCTATAAAGTGGCACTTCCGGTCATTAGGTTTTATCGAAAAACTATACGAGAAGAGACAAAAGAAAAATGTATCCTGAATATTGGTTAAAATAAATATTCAATAGTTATAAAAAATAAACATTTTATCTCAACAATTTGTTTTTATTATTTTAAAACTCCAACGTTTCGGCCACTTTCAAGGATCTTATTACACTATCACAGCTAAACAATAGGTTATCAACATAATTGCAGGATATTTTACCTTTGATTAATTATCTATCATTAGTCATTATTAACACATTAACTACTAAACAAATCTGTCTCAAACTTTTTTTTTCGTACCCTTCATTAAAATAATAGCAATAGTAATTAATACATAAATAATACATGAAATGTATTATAAATACTTTACTGTGTATTCTACCTTTGATTGCCTTGTGGCATTATAAGGTGTTAAAATGAGTCCTATTAAGGTGGTATACTCTAGCTACGCCATGGAATTAATGGATAGTGAAGGGACCACAGCAAGACAAAACAAAAATTTGCATTATATTGGGTTGTAAAATAAGTTCGTACCGTTTTTTACTGGTTATTTCAATAAAAACTTCAGATTCTTGTAAATATTTTTTTCAATTATATATGATCCCTTTTAATTCATTACATGTTGCCATCTTTTAGGTAATTTTTTAATTCCGTCCTCCAAGAACTTCTCAGATTTTTACGCAATGAACTCCTATATGTGCGTTTTGCAGTCCTCCTAGTGAATTAAGGTGTTCACCGTTAAGAGAATTTTGAAGAGCCTGAAATCTGTTGGGGTATGGTCTGGTGAATATAGACACGTGAGGACGGGCGTTATCATGATGGAAAACCATGCCTTTACGATTATGAGACACTTGCATGAAATGTGTTAAGCTTTCTGCATATCCCAAGTCGTAGACAGAGGGTTGTCTGTAACCAATGCTTGAATTTGGTCATCATCAACCGTTGAAGGATGACCCGAGGGCTTTGCGTCTTCCAAGTCAAAATTTTTCGTTCTGAACCGAGAAAACCACTTAAGGACAAAGCTTTCTCCTGAGGCATAAACGCCATACCCACTGCAAAATTTTTAACTGTCTGTGCAGCAGATTTTCCTTCTCGGAAATAAAAAACCATTAAATGACGAAAATGAATTTGTTCTCTTCCATTTTGAGCAAGCAAGATACTACTTAAAGATAAGGAATCTCGGTTAAAAGTGATGCATAAAAATACCTTAACTAAACCTTTTTTTAGGATGTAAACATTATTGACCAAGTAAACATGATTTTTTGAACACAGAGAGGATTAAAATGAAATATTGAAAAATGCTACGAACTTATTTTACAATGCAATAATATATAAATATTCAATATTAGCTTATCATATACATTTCGAGAACATGGCGCCGGTTTCACTAACCCAGCAACACTGTTAGGTGTTGCCGGTGACAACCATCTGTACGCCCAACTGTACTACCACAACTAGCAGAACAGTTTTGCAAATATGTAAAGGGGTATTCATAATGTTTTAAATGTAAAAAATATTAACATGCTAAATTCTAAAAGTATAGGATTGTGAGTAGCCTAAATTAAAGTCCATATTATATATGTTAAATGAACTCACATGGGTTTTATGACGAATTTTCAAAAAGGGCTTCTCCTAACGTACCTTTCATTTTGATTATTTGAAATAATTAACTATCTCACATTTTTACTAATAGTGAAAAATGAATAAATATAAACTATGAAAGGATTTTTCGGACTGAAAATGGTTTAAACTATTAAGAAAAGTTAAAAAAGTTATTGTATAGGGTGTTTTTTTAAGCCCGATAGAACTTGAAATTGTAAAAAATAACACAAAAAATTAAATTGTAATCAAAATTTTTTTTTTATTCGAAAGATCAATACGTGACATTAACATTTGAAAATGATTTCGGGCATATGGGCACCGCGGCTGTTCTTGACGAAGCGCATTCTGGACGTCCAATTTTGGGCCACTTTTTCGAGCACTGCTGGCCGTATGTCACGAATAACACGAACAATGCAGGCCTCCAAGGCGTCAATTGTTGCTGGTTTATCAGCATAAACCAGTGACTTCACGTAGCCCCACAGGAAATAATCGAGAGGTGTCAAATCGCACGACCATATGCGGCAATTTTGCTTATTAACAAACCCGTTAAGCCAAAAATGCGCCTCATCGCTGAACACAATTTTACAGAATGCGCTTCGTCAAGAACAGCCGCGGTGCCCATATGCCCGAAATCATTTTCAAATGTTAATGTCACGTATTGATCTTTCGAATAAAAAAAAAATTTTGATTACAATTTAATTTTTTGTGTTATTTTTTACAATTTCAAGTTCTATCGGCCTTTAAAAAAAACCCATTATAATTACTCCTGTTTTTATTTTATTTTTAAAATCGTGATAAAAAAGAATAAAGAATAAATAAATTATAATTACATTCTTAACAGGTACGTGCTATATTCTTTTTGGATTTGGTATTACCAAACTATTAAACCTTTTTTACTTAGTAAGCCATCTGTTACAGCCCAGCTCCCATTCGGTTGAATATAATTATAATTGTAGTACCGAAGTATATACGTTCTTAAATAGTACTGGCATTGTAATTGCCCAGAATTAAAATACACAAACTATTTTTAATTTCATCATGATGTGTTTATTTTTTACGATGGGTATTATTTGAGGAGAAAATGGTAAGGGGTGCAGTTAGTGAAGCACAAAAATAAGTAAAACCTTCATCAGGGGAACAGTCACTGTTACATCCAAAAAACGGAAGATGGGCTTCCTTAATATAAGCATCACAAAACAGCTCTCCAGTAAATCGGTGTGAGAAGAAGCAGACGAGAGAGAAGAGAGCCATTTTTCTGGGATTCAGAGAAATCATCCTTTTTCTTCTCTTGGATTCAACGTTATCATGTGTGCGTAGACTTCATGAAGAGGTTCCCTGGCTAGAGAAGGAATAATAGAAGGAAAGAGGAGAATGCTAAGAAATAACATGCCGCCCTGCCATCCACCTAAGTGGGCTTACTCCAAATTTCCTTTCTTACCCCAACTGGACCATTATCTGCATACAATTACATCAAGTCATCAGTATTTGCAATCTTTAATGGCCCCCTATTCTTAATCGTAAACCTAATATAACCATGTTTTCTTTTTGCTACTCCCTTGTAACCATGCAAATTATATTAAAGTGAACCAAGGCCTGGCCTTAAGTTGAAGGTGCACTTGATACAGTAACTGTGCCATGAACTCTTGCAATAGTAGCCCTGATGAAGGCCTGAATTTTGGCCGAAGCGTTGGAACTTATAAAATAGGTTTTACTAATCTGTTTCCTCCACTGACCGCACTTCTGCTCCTTCTCATATTTATGTTTTCCTAATTTGTTAATTTTTTTTTATGATTCTAGGACGTTGCGGCTGCGGGAGAACGGGATAGCGAAGCGAGAGATGCGAGTCTGGTACCATCCAAAACCTCAATGCCTCGGCTCCACGACTTACACGCACGTCACGCTCGAAGCTGTCGGCCTTGCGTTCACCTTGTTTATGACAGGAGTTGTCTTGAGTATCTTTATTCTCCTGACAGAAATTGCGTTAAAAATATTTTTAAAATATAATTTCTTTTCGAAAAAATTCTCTAAAACCCAGGTACGTCCATTTCTACGATGAAGATCTGAAACACTGAATATTAATTAGAATAAACTTATACTTCATGAATAGCTTATTACTGGCAGATTCTCATACTAAAATCTTAGGCCTCCCAAATGGCGATGAATACCAAAACCAAATATACCTTTCTTCAATCCAGGCATTGTCGTATATGTAAAACATAAAATTACATTGGGGTCAAACCAATGAAGTGGTCACATGGCGGTGGACTCAACATTTCTATTAGTTTTTGTACTGCATATGAGAGCAAAAGTGGTGTAAGTCAAACTAAGAGTTTTTAGATATCAAAATATTTAGGGGAGTCTCCGACTTTTACCGAATATTTGAAAGTATTTGAAGTTCTTTTTTGTCTTAAGTATTCCATTGAGGACCTATGTAGAGTGAAAATATCAAGATTCATTTCTCGGGGCTTCGGCGAAATGAATATTAACTGACCCAGGTGGGAATCGAATCATCGACCTTCTGAACCAAGAGCTCTGGGACCCACGCCCCAACCCGCTCAGCTATCATTTATCGATAAAATAATATATATAATAATCGATATAATAATATAATAATCATCATCTATAGATAAAATAATTGAAGAAATTCATTTTCTTTTACCGTTTTTAAATGGAATTTTTCTTCGATAGTACTTGCCAATTTCAATATATGGAAGCTTTTGAGATTTCGTTTATGGTTCAAAAACTGTACATAAATCAGAAATAACAAACAAACACTATTTTAAAGGCTGTGATTTAAGTCAAAAATATATTATTAGTAAATATAATATATTCCTACTTCTACTACGATAAAAATTACCCTGAATTTTAACGCTAAAATTGAAAAAAATAAAATAATTTTTTTTTCTATGATAAATAAACAATTTACCTCTTTGTGTAGTAGATTAAATTAATTTCAATGGTCAACTTAATCTATTTCGGACCACTTGGATTGTTTGACCCATTTAAAAGTATATCTTGAGCTTTTTAGAGTGATACACTATCTGTTAGGCTAGACTGTATTTAATATAGTTATGTAGTAGGATTTAATGAATATAGTATTAATACTGTTGATATATTTTTGCAGATTATATATTAGGCTGGATTCAATATACTGCTGTAATAAATGAACAAGATGATAAAAATTTGAATTATTTATTTGCTTTTTCCCTTTTAATCATTTACATTTAGTGATTCATTTTCTTTATATTTATGGACATCCTTATACAGGTGCCGGTGACCATTATCAAGACTGTCATGGATAGTGACTACGAAAGTATATCATGTTACCAAGGGAGTGGAATAACCCAAAAGTGAAGCCAAAAAGGCCACGCCCACAAATGGAAGGTTTACGTTGAGGTTAATAGGAATGTCCGCCATTGTTACCTAAAGTGAAACAGAAGGCAGCCATTGATTGGCTCGTACTATTCCTCTTGAGGCCTTCTCATTTGAGGCACGCCTTTTAGGCTTTACTTTTTCTGCCAGCTCACCCCATCTCCAAGACGTGTAACACTACATAAAATAATTCTGAAAGCAAATCATAATTTATTTATCTATTAATCAAAGCTATTAGTCACCAATTATAACAATTTATATATCAAACAAAAAATACTGCTAGCAAGAGCAACGAATAAGCAATGAACATTAGGTAAAATAATTTCTTCCCACTACAATGAAGTCATATAATATTTAACTACTTTTGGAGGAAATCCTTTTATTTTATCCTCGTGATAATATAGTAACAAAACTTTTTTTTTATATATTGCTATTTACAACTGCACATTTTAGTACATTTAGTAAATTTGATCTCAGATTTAAAGTAACAAAACTAAATTTAAAAAAAATTAATAAGTGATTGGTTTTGGAATCAAACACCTCATATGACAATACCATTGGAAAAGTATCAATTTTTTTAAAAAAATATTTAATAGAACGTCCGACAAAAAAATCATAAATAGCCATGAAGTTAATATTTCCAAAATACTCATAAGTTCATAAAAACAAGAAATGTTATATAATTAAATTTATACCAAAAATAACAGGTAAGGTTTTAAATGTAATAATATTTTTAAAAAATGTTTTGGTTCTTCTAACCGAGACGACGATATAACGCAAGTGATATTAATGTTCAAATTGTGTCGTTTATTTTATCCTCTTTTTCTTTTAATCTGCGAAAAACAAAAACGGGAAAAAAAATAGCAAAAAAGAAAAGCTGTGACTGCTGAAATTCAAGAAACATCGTGGATGAGTTGACACCATGTTTGGACAAACACTCACTTAAAACATAGAAATACACTTAAAATTTTCAAAACCCATGAGACCGAATCTCATAAGGTATTCTGAAGCGCAATGAGAGCGTAGCGTAGAGAAACTAACTAATCAAAAAATGAAGGAAGCGGGTCTATATTAAGTCAGGAAACATAACAAAAATATTTCTTTAACTCGAAAAATTAATATAATGGAAATTAGAAAAATTGTTTTGACATAAAATCGCTAAATTTCTTCCTGTATAGTAACCAAATATCATTACTGTTTTAATTGAATCATAGCTGTCTACTTCTGCTCACTGCGCTCGCTCAACGTGTATCAAAAATCTCCAACAGATCCTTTTCAATGAAGGTCGTACCTAAATTCGCCTGGATACAATTCACTTTATATTATCAGTATATAATGCACAACTGGTCTGGAAGAAATAGTCCATAAGTATTGCTATGTGGTTATAACATAAAGGAAGTCTAAATAAAAAATAAAAATGGAAACTAGGATTCATACAACAGCACATCAGAAACTGAAATCGAAACGTCTTGAGTATTTGGTTTTATTCCGTCGTTTCCGCATACGAAAGAGATAATGCAGATAATCAAGAGAGTAATCGACGAAGAGCGATTATTGTCGTTACTAAATCTTTTTAATAAAAGATAATAGAATAAAAGGTTCCCATTTGAAAAGCCACAGAGCCATTAAATATAAAAAAGAAGTAGATAAATTGTTTCTTGACAGGAGCAATTATTGAAATCACTTAAATGGGAATTATTGGTTCCTTTGACTATTGTGGTTCTAAACCTGTATTTTTTTACAAGTCATAAAATAGAAGCTGTGTTTATAAAAATGTGCATTGTATTCCCTCCAGGGTGTCTTATCTTTATGTTTAGACGTTTAAAAAAAAAAGAAAGAAAAGTAAATTAAACGTTTAAAAAATATGTGTGAAATTCAGTTGAATAACAGCTAGCTAAATACTGAATACAAAGAAGAGAAATACTTTCAAGAACCAGCACCTAAAATGATCACTACTGCATTCTAGTCACCAAAGATAGAAGCCACAACTATAATTATCTGCAAAACAAGGTTCAAACAATGCCATGGGAATCAAATATCCATATTTGTAAATCATACATATACTACACTAGATGTCTAAAATGTTTATGTAAGTAATATTGATATAATTTTTAATATATGTCGATGAGAGTTTCTATGATCCAGTTAATTAGTGGTCATATTCGTCAGTTATGAATGCATTATCATATCAGTCTCCTTACTTGTAAATTAGGGATTAGTAAAAAGTAAACAAGTGAATTTTAAATAAATAACACTGAAATACTTCTTAAACAAAAAAATTAAGGTACATCAACCAACTAACTCAGAGCACAACAAACTACACCACCGAACAAAAACCCTCACTTTTAAGGCAAACAAACTCTGCCCATTCTGCAAAAGCTGTTTCAATAATAGTTTGTATCACTTTCTTCTACATTGACCAACCTTTAAAGAAAATAGACAATATATCTTGAAACCACCCGTGTATTGCGACCTACAAAACATCCAAACTATATTGGAAATCGAACATACGTTAAATTGAATAAACTCTATGTTTACTTTGTAACGGTATGTATTAAGTTTGACTCTGTAAGTAGCATATAAATAATGGCATGCATGTAGTTTTAGAAGCCCAATTAATATTTGTACTTATATTATGTTTTGGTTGATTTAAAATAATTCTAATTATTATTAAGTTTGAGTAAAATATTACACTAATAGTTTTGTATTGACCAGTATGTTTTATCTTTTGTTTACTGCTTTTATAATGGAGCATGAGACTCAGGTTTTGTTATAAAACTGTAATGATAATTGTTTAATATAATGAAATCATTACAAAACTTTGTCTTTCACTATAAATATATATTTTTTTGAAGTGCTTCTTAAAAATGGACAATATGAGAATTGCTATGATCTGGTTGAATTGAAGTCATTTCCCTTTGTAATGAATGCATTATCATCTCAGTCCACTTCCAAATAAATTGAGAATTAGTAAAAGCATTTGTGAAAATTGTACATTTATATTTTGTAAAATTGTAAATTTTTATGAACATAAAGTATTTAGGAGGGTAGAAAATTAGATATTTACATATAATCTAGCTGAAAGTTATTTATAGTAATCCCAATAACAATCTATGGGTAATGAAAGTATCATAGAAATTTCTATAAGTACTATAAGTTTATTTTAAAAATAAAATTATTTTTGATCTTAGAAAAAAAAAAATTAGAGTTATAGAAAGCTTGATTGATATTCATAGTATCAATGGAACCTTCTTACAAAATTATTGGATCAAAGACTTTCAGATGAATATTTAATCAATTGATGAAAGGACAGCAATGATTTCCTTAAGTAGTACAATCATTGGACTATGAAGTATCAATAACTCGAACAGCCAGAACTAGTGGAGAGTATGTATCGTCTAGTAATCCTACTACTCATTGGTTCGACTCATTCCCTTAGATATATGAACAATACTTTAGAAATAATTACAACATATTTTAACTTCAGAGCAACAAATGTTATAAACATATATTCATGCAATCATAGAGGTAGGAAATAACAGTTCTTGTTGGTTTCTTCTTTAGTGTTCTCATGTTCTTATGTACACAAAATAGATTTTAATAAAGTAATTATCAATTTATTCTTTTGTGAGGTGCCACATACTTTTGAGATGGTAGATTTATAAAATTTTTCAATACCATTATTTGACAAGTGTGAAAGAAAAATTAAATTTATAATATAAAAAATTTTGTTGACATGATGTATTTGTTTGCTCAAATAATTATTAAGTCCAGTGAAAATTAATTTTTATGTGATCTCTTAGAAAAAATCTGTTAAAAATATTTGTTTTAATTTTTAAGAACACCAATGTGCTCTGCTAACAAAGTTTTAAATCCCTGATGTTCCCTGTAAGAATGCTAAAATTACAAAGGCAAAGAATAAGAAATTTAGAATTACCACAAGAATTTACATACAACAAAATCAGTTTAGCAAACACTGAGTTATAATAAGTTTTGAAATTATTAGATTTATTTTTTATTATTATAGTTGTTTGAGAGTGGTTTAGTTTCTTTTTAAACAATTTTGATCTCTTATCTCTCAACTTTATTCTTTTTAACATCCGACGTTTCGACCTCTCAGGTCATTCTCAAGGATTCCTTATTCTGTCTGTATTCCTTTTCTTTCACTTAAATTCATTAATGCCAGCTAATTGCCTTTGT
>NW_027110668.1:25999-95250 GCF_000696795.3 Halyomorpha halys | reverse complement strand
AGAATAAGGAATCCTTGAGAATGACCTGAGAGGTCGAAACGTCGGATGTTAAAAAGAATAAAGTTGAGAGATAAGAGATCAAAATTGTTTAAAAAGAAATTTTGAAATTATTTTTGAGACTCAACTTTACAAACTTTAAATAAAATTATGCTTTTGATAATTTTTTAAGAAACTACTAAAACCATAAATCACTCATATTTCATATAGACCTAAACATTTTCCACGTTAACTCTGATGTTAAGAAATAATTTGAAGTGAAACCTTTAGGTAAGAAAAGTCATAACAAGACAATGAGGACAAAAATCCTTTGCTTAGAGCATCCATAAAACTAACACTAGTTTGACATGAGTGTATCAGGTATCCCTCAATAGTTTAAAAGGCTATTTGATAGTGAATTGATACTATCATGCCAAGCTGCAATCTTCATATAACTTTTTAATTACTAAACAATGAATAATGACTAAACTTCTATATGAAAATATGGATGATGCAATGATATTATTTCAGATATTATAAATAAAATACTAGATTCCTGAAGGTGAGAAATACTTTGAATTGTAATGTGAACATGAACAAGAGAAATTAATAAAGTATTTTTTTTTCTTTTTTCTGTCTAGATGATTTTTGAATTGATTAAATTTTGACTAATTAGTAATTAATTGATAATTTAGAAACTTGAAGTTTTTTTTTTGGGAGGAAGGGATTTTTTGATAATATCCTAAAATCCACTCAAAACCAGTTTCGATATACTCAAATTATTCTCATTCAACAGGTTGGAATCTATTCTATAGCTCTATTATGGATGATTTTTTTTTTTCTTGGTCATCGTGTTCCTCAATAATGAACTAGCCCCTATAGTTTAGATGAAATTGGTTCTTTACTATAGAAGAAAAAGGGGTGTTTAGAAATAGGTGATGAAGATGACAGATTAATTTTTTTTAAATAACTTCATCAAAATCAAGGAACCCGAAAATATTTAAACAACATAAGATACCAATTTTTTTTTTCATACTCTCCTGTGAAAATATAAATAATACTTAAGTATAATAAAATGTGAATGTGAGAAATGCTTCCTTCATTTACCCAAAGATATTTTAAGGGGTATAGGTGATGTCCACTGTATTTGGAGAGTCAAAGGTGCCAAGTGCGCATTAGTAATATGGTGAGCAGGGACGATCCGCTTTGCTGACATAAGATACCGAAAAAATAATTTCATTAATTTTTTTAATGCTTGAGAAAGTATGTTTATGTTTCACAATTAATGATTTTACTTTCTCAATTAAACAAAGTAGAGGAAGTTTGATAATTGAATGATACCAAAAAAACAATTTCACTCAATTATCAAATTTCCTCCACTTTGTTTAATTGAGAAAGTAAAATCATTAATTGTGAAACATAAACATACTTTCTCAAGCATAAAAAAAAACAATTATATGGCCATTTCTTGAGAAGTATTTTTATGATACTTTAGACTCATATTTATATATATTTATTTTTTTTTAGAGGGTGTATGGCTGCTAAAACATTTGAATGCACTTGGTTTTATGATACAGATTAAACATCACACTTTCGATGAAAAGGAAGAATCAAGACCACCATATGTCAGGGGATGGTTTATTGATCTCAACTGTACAAAAAATATGAATTTTTTTAAAACGGTATGTATTCACTTTCATTCCCTAATAGATTATCGAGTAAATTATGCAAAATAAATTTACTGTTTTAACCAAATGGATTATTTCAGTTATTAATAATATTTCAAGTTCATAACCAAATATCCTAGTAATAATATACACATGTATGTATGTCTATAGTTATTGATATTGTTGTTGATTATATTTTTTTCTTACATTTATTTTCTTCTATTAGCTAGAAGTTTTCAATAAATTTAAACTAAAAAAAACCTTAATTAGTAAATAATAATTATAATAAACTCTAGATAAATGGCCTTGATGGTATATGGCTTGGATATCCTGTGAAATCTCTTGATATGAATTTAACAAAAATTCGACTTGACAGTGATGTTGTATTAGGAACAGAGGATGGCTTACTATGGGATTTATACAATAATACAAAGCGAAATTTGAAAGTTTCTTCTGCAGGTACCTGGCGACCTCCAAAGATTTTTATGCCAAACAGCAAGCACCGATACGACTTGAACGGCACAGTTCTTAAAGGTGTATTACTGGTAAACCAATATTTTTATAACTAATAATGATAATATATTCCAAATATTAATAATACAGAAACATGATTAATATTTAATGTTTCTTACAATTTTATTTAAAAATGTGTTTATTGCATTCTCATGTAGGAGTTGGAACTTCAGTTTTTTAAGAATAATATGACAGAAAAAATTGGGGATTACAGCTATTATCCTGAGTGGGAAACATCGGAAAGACTCGCTTATGTGTACGTCCAGAACCTAGCACAATTTTATAATTTTGAGTAAGTTTGATGTCCAATATTAATTTCTTAAGTATATTTCAAAAATGATGTATGAAAGAGACTTATATATTATACTGTTAAATATATTAAACATGACAATAGTATAGTATATTTTCATTTAATACCAGATTGGCCTGGCGGGCCTAACATTGCTGATATAACAGTTACATATTTTGTTTTGTTTAACAATTTATTGTGGGGGGGGGGGAAGTCTCGTGCAAAAGACACACCTAACTGTTTATAAGTTTTACAACGCTATAAATATTGAATAATTGTGAATGATAACGATGAATTATAAAAAAATATATATAGATAAAAAATAAATAAATAGATAAGAATAACAATTCCTAAGAAGAGAGAAAAACACAAACAATGACATTCATAGACTTAACAAAACAAATAATTGACTTCTAATGGGAAAAAAAGTTAATTTGAGAAAGAGATGAAGAGAAAAAATAAACAGATAATAGATAATTAAAGAAATTATAACAGAATTATAATGGCTTCAGTCTCCAGGATGAGGTAGGATTTTCTAAGTTGTAAGTTACTGCTCCTTTAACTGTCGGTGAATGGGAGTGGAATTTTATGAACCGTTTTTTGATATAGTCTTCTATTGATTCCATTTGTAGTCTATTTCTTACTAACCAAGGGGCATCAACTGCGGTTCTTAGAAGTATATATTGAAATTATTGTAATTTTAAACATGAAAAGTTGTACAAAAAGAAACTTGAGATAATAAATGAATAATTACTTGAATAAATGATTATGAACTAGATTATAAAACATAAATCAGTGGCAACTGGTTTTGTAGACCTTGACCACTTGAAAAAAATGTCTAACCAGAATTTGATTTATGAGACTCATTTTATTTCATTATATGACCTATACCTTTTTAAAAATTATAATTGCCTAAGGTAAAAAAAAAAAAAAAAAAAGGAATAAAAATACAATGTTTTAATGCATATATTTATTCTATTTTTGGATGTTTCAGGAATATTGTGTCTCCCTTCAGCATAATATAATTCACTGTTTGTTTTCGAAACGATACATCTACATGTTATTATACAATTTGTTAGTTTTATTTATGGTAATAAATAGATAAAATAATTAATAAAGAAAAGAGTATTTTAAAATTATATTTTATTGACTAAATAGGTTAAAGTATTACTTTTAATTAAATTATTAATTTAATTAGTATAATTAATAAATTAAATTTATAAAGTGTTAAAATTAAAATATATAACAAATTAAAGAAAACTTATTTTAAAAAAATAAATAATAAAGATTCTGAACATAAAAGAAGACCTCAAGTTCATTCCTGATATCTGGAATTCTATCCAATAATAATAATAATTATTCCAATGGCCCACCATTAAACAGTAACAATATAACTTTCCTTTCTTCTCTAAATCTTTGATCAAGTAACATAACACAAGCATTTATTTATATTTATTATTAGTTACACAGAGTATTATTACTTAAGTAATTAATCCTTAAATGTATATTTTTGCTTACAAAATACATAATACTGAATGTATTTTGATAGGATTGAGATAGTTCCGTCAGAAACCTGGGGATATGTTTTGCCGAATGGATCATTTGGAGGAATGGTTGGAGTTATAGAAAGAGGATACGCAGATTTAGGTCTTACAGCGTGTGCGATGAGGGAGGATCGTATGCGTGCTGTGAACTTTGTTCCCCAGTTACAAGATTTGAGGTAAACATTAATTTTGTATATATAAAAACTGTCCATTAAATATAAAAATTAATAATTCAAATCTTACCTCACTGTATTAATAACAAAGTATTAATAGGGCTTTGTTGATTTGTAAATCATTCATATAACAAAAGATAAAAAAAAGTGATATTGTGATATAGAATGTATTTTTGTTATCGGATACTATACACTTCATCAATATGATCAAGTACTTTATCTGAAGTGTGCAGTACAGTGAATTATCTCAAGAACATGGGCGTACCCAGAAAGGGGCACCTGCCCCCTGCCCAGAAGTGAAAAATATTAATTATGTAGTAAAAATTCAATTTTTTTTTTCAATCAAATAATTTTAATAACTAATACAGCACTGTTATAATTATATTTAATGCTCTTAAAATTTTAGTTACATTAAGCTTTTACATGCTGAAATGTCACAACCTGAACAGGCCTCTTAGCTTTGATCCTGGGTACACCATTGCTCAGGAATACTGCAAAATTGAAAATTAAGAATCTCCACCCACAGTCATGTGCTATCATGGGGCTGTTTATTTATTATTTAAATATTAATAGTTCCTAAAAATATACTATTAAACTTTTTTTGGCAAGCATAACTCCTTATATTTTTTTTTTTATAACATACTAAAATTAATAGAACTACGACTTTTATGATCACAATTATTATATTTTAGATTTATATGCTTATTCATGGAAGAACGAATCAGAGGAACCTATAGTGCTCTGATTTTGCCATTTTCATTCAATGTTTGGCTTTGTATATTTGTCGCAATCGTCATCGGAGCAGCAATATTCTCTCTAGTACAGAACAAGGATGTGACTGAAGGCATTATTTTTGTTACTGCTATTCTGTCACAGCAAGGTAATACCTTTGCCTACTATGAATTACATAATTGAGTGTGATTTTTATTTTTTTATTATATCTAACTAATATGAGTAAGTCTGTTAAAATTATTTATTTTTTTATATAAAAGGAATATGGTTTGGGTGCGGTCAAAAGAATACCGATAGTAATTAGTAACTATTTATTGTGAGCCAATGTTTCGCCCCACTTTGTAGGGATTCATCATGGCTAAAAAAGATACAAACAACTAAAATAATATAACAAAGTAAGAGAATAGATAACTTGAAATACAATTAAATTATGGTATGGCAAAACTGTTTTAGAAGTTTATTATTATTATTATTAAAGAAAATAAAAATTTAATTCTATAATAAAAAAATAAATTCTTTAATTTACTTTGTTCATTTCTATATAAATTTTCATATATTTTAAATCTTTTTTAGCCAATTTTAAATCTTTTTTATACCTTAGTTTACTTTTATTTTGAGTTATCTATTCTCTAACTTTGTCACATTATTTTAGTTGTTTGTATCATTTTTAGCTCCGATGAAGCCCTGGGACAAAACATTGGCTCAAGATAAATAGTTTTATTAGTATTTGAGCCCACGGACTGTCTTCCTTTTATATACTAAACATGGTCAATCAACGACCTTCCAATATTTCATTTTTAATTTCTATGTGGCTCATCAGCACATAATTTGAACTTTACTCTTTGATGCATTAAATGTTATTTGTTTTACAGGACTACTCCATGATAAAAATAGAATGTCTGCAAGAGTCTACAGTATATCTTTGCTATTCCTTGGCTTAGTTTTGTACTCTTACTACAGTGCAGCGATAATGAACGGGCTCTTGTCTCCAGTCCCACCATCTATCCACAACGAGCTTGAACTACAAAAGAGTACAATGAAGGCTAGCATAGCAAAAGTGCCTTACTTAATGGCTACTTTTGTAAGTAAAAACTTATCTTAGGATGAAATTCTATCAGCTTTTATATAGCATGAAACACTTCTTAACTTTTTATTAAACAAGTTTTAATTAATAGTAGAAACGTTTAAAAGAGAGAATAAATTAAAACAAAAATTTCTTTTATAAGAGGTCAAAAAACTCCAATTGTAATTAAACTAATTATTGCAAGCTGTTTTCTACCATTTTGCATGGCTTCATCAGGATCAAAAAAAGTTTCAAACAACTAAAATAATAAATAAGTCAGTAAGAGAATAGGTAACACGAAATAAAAAAACTAAGGTGTGGCTAAATATGATTTAAAATATGTGAAAATTTAAATAAAAAATAATAAAGTAAATTAAAGAAAATAAAAATAAGATGTATAGTGAAAACTATAAAGAAATAAGAATCACAAAATGTATTAGACAATTAATGAAAATGGAAATAATAACAAATAAAAAAGTAGATAAAAGGTAAGTTATAATTTTACAATTATATTTTTTTTAAATTTCCCTTTTATCTACTTTTTTATTTGTTGTTATTTCCATTTTCATTAATCTAATACTTTTTTGTAATTCTTGTTAATTTATGCTTTTTACCATACATCTTATTTTTATTTTCTTCAATTTACTTTGTTCATTTCTCTATAAATTTTCACATATTTTAAATCATTTTAGCTATACCTTAGAGTTTATTTTTACCGTCCGTAGACCATCTTACTTTTATTTATTACACATGTAAAATCAAGGATCTTCAAAAATTTCTTTTCCCTCACTCCCTTTATTCTTCTCTAACGTTTCAACCCTGAGGCCATTTTCAAGGGAACCCTAACGTATCCAAATTAAAAAATTGTTTATATTGCAGGCTATTATGACCAAGGCAATTTTATTTAACCATCAGCTTATTTGCTATCAAACAGAGGATAAATATTTATGAATTGACTAGGATATTATAGCCTGCAATAGAAACAAAATTTAAAAGTTGAATATACCAATCTGAAGTCTTCTTGATAATTACCTGACTGCTGAAATGATGGAGAATAAATAGGGGTATAAAAGGAATATATCTTCTGATCTATGCGCCAATACTGTTGAATTTTGCACATAACTTTTTTCCTACTGAATAAATTTAGGATTTCAATAACTAAGAATCTTCCCAGGATGACACCGAACATTTTGAAAAAGTAAACAGAGGGTAAATCGTTTAAAAACTTTCAGAGATCTTAGATAAGTAAGAAATGAACATTACATTTTTGATCTATATAGATTTCAATTTTATTCAGCTATTATTAGCTCATGGTATTAATTTCCATGAATTTCAACCATTTATGATTCCAGAGTCAAAAGGCCTACCTGACATCAGGAATGTTCGCTAAGACAAGGGAACATGAAGATACAATGATGGACCCCTTTATCGGCCTAGATAGGGTCCGAAAAGAGAGGTTCATTCTTATTTCAGATGATCTGGCATTGTATGGGATCCTCAAAGTTGCATACACTGACCTTGAAAAGTGCAATGTAAGAGAAATTGAGACTATGAGGCCGTTTCCATTAGCAAATCCAATTCGTAAGGATTCACCTTTCAGAGAAATGATAGCACAAGGGTAAGTAGGAATAAATATTTTTGTGTATTAAGTAATTATTCAATGCATTGTATTATAACCTAAACATCTAGCGTTCTCACTCAACCGCGACTAGCATTCATTATGTGATGAGGTTAAGGTAAAAGCATAGAGACCTCTTAGAAGAGATGGCTTAGACTTCCCCACTCTGAGAGTAAATATATCATATGTGCCTGTGTTTATGTTTATATTTTTATTTTTATCTTCAAATGAGGTATGAGTACACACTTATCTCCTTTACTTATATCTCTTAAATCTAGCGGCTCTCAATCAGTCTCCACTGGTCCTTAATACCAATGTCATGGCTGGGATCTCTTGGAGCCCTGCCTTGCCTTCCACACGGAGGTGGCAAGGCTTGGCTTGAAATTCTCCTGCAGAATGTAAATATTTTATATAAGTGAGAATGTGTATCTATTTTATTTTATTTTATATTTTTATTTGATCAGTTTTATTCTATTATATTTTTAATACAGATTCATAGTTTTTATTTATACAAGTAATGATGGTATATTCCTTTACTTATGTATTTCTTTATTATTATTAATTTTGTTTTCTTTTAATTCAGTGAGTACTATTATTATCATTTACATTTTTTTCTTTTGTTCTTCAATTTCTCTATATATTATATGAATGAATATTTGAACACTAATACTTAATGTCCTTAATTTGTGGCAAATTGTATTCATTCCCTTCGATAAATATATCTATTTTAACTCTGGTAGATTGGATATAGGTTTTTCCTTTAATATATTTTATTTATTAATTTATTTCAATATCGCATTGTCAATTATTTTATTGTTTACTTTATTATTACTTTTGAGTACTTATAAATATCAAGCCTGAAACTTCAAAACTTTTGATTTTATTTTTTATATTACTATTTTGAATGTGTTATTACTTAGTAATTAAACCATTTTATGCTGGACAGTGGGCACTCAATTGTTCATTGTAATTATTCTTAGGGACTAGATGTCCCAGAATAAAATTACTTTTTATTTCATTTATTACCCTCTCCCCTCACAACTTCCATTTCATAAATTCTAGCATCACAAAATCAATTTACAGTTTTTTTCTTGAGTATAGAATGTTGCTAAAGAAGTTTCGCTTAAAAAAATTATTATTCAGATTTTCAATTAGGATTTAATTGAATAATATGAAATTTAAATTACTTATCTATTATAAAATTAGAAAATCATCAGCCCAAAAATGCTAATTTCAATTAAAAATATAAATTAATATTATCAAAGCTTTAAATATGGATGTGTAAATACCACACCTATTAACAAATCATTAAAATTAAATTAATTTTTAAAATCACATTTATCCTCCATCGTAAACCCATGACTTTCTGCTCACAGTTTCCTTTAATAATACCCCACTTATTCCTGTCAAACAGATCTGTTACCTTGGACTACATCTGGACAAACAACTAATTTGGAATCCTTATACAAGACTGAAAAGACAGGAAACTACTTGTCGATTCCAACATTTACTAGACAGTCTAAACTTCCAAAAAATTAAAAAAAGACTCATTTACAAGACTTATAATAAGGCCTATCTGGACTCACAGAGTTGAGCTTTGGGCCTCCACTAAACTTTCGAATTCCTCTCATATTCAGTCCATACAATCCAAATTTTTCAATGCTCCTTACTTTGTCACAAATCAAGTTATCGATCAGAACCTCAATGTTCCATATATTGCTGATTTGGCCAGAGCCAGATACCAATCCTTTCAAGATAAATTTCTCAACCACCCTGGCTTTTCCTGCATTACCTGATAATCCTCCTAGGCATCTAAAAAGAAGATGGCCTTGAGATCTTTATTGGAGTTCTATCAATGGGTTGAATCTCCACATATCTGTGTTATGCCATTGTATAACTAACGTCAAATTTACTAGTTGTATATATTTTAAAACAGTTGTAAATATCAATAAATAAATTAAAAAAAAAAAAATTCAACCTTTTATTTATGATACTCATCTTGATATTTTATAAGGCTATCAGATAACAACTTTTTGTTGTTGCAGAATGTTACGCCTACAAGAAAATGGTATGGGCAAACGAGACAGGAGAGTTTGGTACCCTCCCAGACCACATTGCTTCGCTTCAACAATATACACTCATGTAACATTGGAAGCAGTGGGCTTAGCATTTACATTGTATGTATTGGGGATTGTATTGAGTTTTACGATACTCCTTTCAGAAGTGGTGATGAAGAGATTCAAGAAATTTAAAAGGACTGACCCCGATACAGAATTTCAAGGATATTATTAGTTCATTATTAATATACAACAATATTATAAGAATGTACAATATTTATTGTTTACCAGTTCACAGAGTTGGACAAATTATAGTTGAAACTAATAGCTAAAATTGCCATGGATACAATATTTATTTATTAATGATTCATTCATGAATAAGGGTTGTATCCATGGCAATTTTAGCTATTAGTTTCAACTATAGCTAATTTTTGCCTATCTCTGCCAGTGATTAGTAAGAATGTTGGTGTTATCATAAGAAAAAGTTTATAATAATAAAATTATAGTGATAGATTATTTATCCAAAGTTATCATCCTATGTGTAATGTTAGATCACAATGAAAACATACAGGTATAATTCTTACTCTGAGATTAAACATTTGAATAACCAACTATACTTATGTTCTTAAGTTGGCCTTTATTTTAACCAATACTAATTGTTTAAACTCCTAAACTATCGAATTATTCCAGATGTAATGTAAGTTTTTCATTGTACTTTTATGATAAAGTCAACTTGGAATAATGGTTTGTAATTCAAGTATATTATTATTTTGGCACTACACTTTAACAAGAACCCAGGTCTTCTCCATCAGTCAACCAAACTCCACAATCTTTTTTTTTTTTTTTTAATTCTTCTTTCCCTTCGCTGTACCTTAGGGCAACCCTATACCAGCAGTACATTCCAAACTTCCTAACATTTTAATATTCCGTCAAGATAAGTCTTGGTCACCAAGCCTCCTGGATCCCCAAGTCTTCAGGCCAGCACTCACATTGGTCCAAATATCTCTGAACCAAAGTGAGGCATTGTTTAATCTTAAAAACAAAGCTAATGGGTTGTCTGCAACTGAGAGCGTTCCCACCAAACAGGGCTGCAGTAACTTCCTACCTTCATTCAAGTGGGCTCACTCTATGTACATATAATTATTATATGCATTACATTTACATATTATCAATGTTATATTAATCACTTGGCAGGGGGCTTTTTATTTGGAAAATCTCAGCAAACTTTTTGAAGGACCCAAACATATCGGGAGTCACCACGAGTTCTGTTAGGGACTTAGGCGGCCAGTTGAGCAAGGAGAACTTACCTTCTAAAGCCAGTCTGGCACAAGTGTACACAGACAGGACAGTCAAAAATTATATGTTTCACATCTTCCACAGCTCCACAGCTAAATTCCAATTAGATCTAATAGATGAATGAGTGGAGACTATGATGAAGACAGGTAAAGAAATCGAACTAGATCTAATAGAAAGGGATTTAACTAGATATATCAATTAACAAATTTATTGCATTTTTTTTTTTTTACTTTCTTCCTTTCATTCTCTCACAATAACAATAGATCAGAAACACCAAAATGTTAAAATATATCTGGACTCTTAAATGTTAGTAACATTATGTAAGTAGAATAGTTATGTGTTAGGAAATACAGTCCATAGAGATAAGATGAAATAATTTCACATTTAAAAACAGCAGTACATATATTTCAAAACATTCTTCCTCAAAAATGTGAAAAAACATTAGTTATATTCTAAAAGTAAAACAAACATATCCAAAATTTAACTCTAAATAACAAATAGTTTTAAAACAAATATCAGAAATAGTCTTAAATCTTAAACTTATTCTAATATTGTTAATATTTTAATAATAATGGCAGTTTTGGTAAAATATTTATATATTTTCTATTTATATAATCCTTTTAATACCAATTAATGTTCTTAAACAGTTTATAATTTGAACTGACTAGGTTTTAAGTGAAGGTATAACCAAACAACAAATACAATTTGAGGTTAGATCATAGATCAACAGTCTAAATAAATAATTCTGTATATGACATAAAATATAGCTTCTATGTACAGTATACCATTAGCAAAAAAACAAATCTATATTTACAAAATTGAATATACGAGTGAAAAGTTAAGTATAACAAAATATTTTCTGAATATTTGCTATCAATCGGTAATATTCTAACTATAAATAAAGCTTATTGGTAATGTTCTATAAAAAAAGAGTGAATTATGCAAATTGGGTATTTTCAGATTTTTACCTTGTACAGGACACAATGCTACTAACTCCAAGGAACCAGGTTTGAATCTGGCTCTGGCAAATAATTATTTTAAAATACCCCCAGAATGTCTACTAAAACTTTTTTATTGAATGGCCGGACTTTTCCAGGACATTTTGTGGGAAAAATTTGAGATCATCAAAATAATTTTAATGTTATAAGATATATGAATACTTGTGTATGATTTGATTAATCTTCTAAATTCTAAAAGATTTGATGCAATAAATGATACTGACAATTACTTTACATGCATGTTAATAAAAGAGAAACAAAGTTCTATGGTGTGTACTTATATATAGATTAATTGAACACTATTGAATGTTTGTAATAAAAGGCAGATGGTCCGAGTACAGTAAAAAAAACTCCTCAAAAGCCATAAAACTATTTATGAGAAAATATTATATAGTTCTATGGCTATTTGAGTTTTTTTTCTTTGACCGCATCCCGACCCTCTTTCTTTTATTATCACCCACACAGTCAATTCCAATTGAAAATTTGATATCAATTAATCTATTTTTAGCTAAAATTAAATATACATTATGGAAGATTATTGATTGACCGTGTGTGAAGATGAAAGGAATATGGTCCGGGTGCGGTCAAGAAAAACTCAAATAGTAGAAATATACTAATTTAATGAGCCAACGTTTCGCCCCACGTTGCAGGGCTTCTTCAGGGCTAAAAAAGATACAAACACATAGTTACAAAAGGAAAACAAAAACCTAAGTGTAAAATAACAGGGGTATAAAATGTAAAAAAGTAAGATATAATTATTATTATATCTTAATTAAAATTATTATATCTTACTTTTTTACATTTTATACCCCTGTTATTTTACACTTAGGTTTTTGTTTTCCTTTTGTAACTATGTGTTTGTATCTTTTTTAGCCCTGAAGAAGCCCTGCAACGTGGGGCGAAACGTTGGCTCATTAAATTAGTATATTTCTACTATTTGAGTTTTTCTTGACCGCACCCGGACCATATTCCTTTCATAAATATACATTATTATTTTCATGAACATATTGGATTAATGATTGAATTAATTTTAATTACGTTTTGCATAAAACTGTTTCATATCTCATTACCAATATTGCTCCAATAAGGATCTACCTAGGCTATTACGTACCATTCAAATGATTGTTTGGAGTGTTCGGTGGTGTGCAGCTTTCAAGTTATAATAGAAAACAAACAAAATACAATGAGAACCAGCCTAAAGTTTATATTTATATTAAATATCAAAAAGAAAAACTTTTTGGCCTATAACTTTCACTTTACATTTGCCTTTGATGCCTTTTAAAAAATAAAAATAACTTCTACACAGCTCAACCAATCTAAACGAAACTGTGATTTAGGAGTTTATACAATTTGATTATCATGCTGTCATATGTATCCTATATAAAATATGAATAGTTCTAATATAATGATGACAATGTTCTTCAATATGAGTACAATACTGAAATGATTTGGACAGGCTGACCTATCAAAGTGTGATAAAATATTTTTTAGGAGTTAAACAAATTTGATATTCATTTTTAACTCAAGTAACCCTTACATATGGATTTTCAAAAAAAAAATAAAAAAATTTTATAAACAAAATCTTTGCCTTAATTGGCCTTTGATTTTTATAGAAAAATAAAAAAATAGAAATAACTTCAAAACGACTCAACCAATCTACATCAAACTTGTGAGTGGTTTAGAGCTCTATAAACTGTACCAAAGGGCACAAACTGGATCTAATTAAACAAAATAGTACCGAAGCTATAAATTAAACGTTTAAAAAGTTTTTCTTGTGAAACCAATATTTTGCCCTTATAATGGCATTAATCCAAATGATGTTAATTTGGGTTGAAAGAGCAGAAATTCAGCTTTCTAACGGTTGTAATAACATAGTAAATAGTAAAGTGGAGAGGAGTTATGAATGATTATATCAACAATGGACATCAAGAGAAAAAAAATCTCTAAATAAACCATGCTGAAAAATGTCTAACTTTTGATTTTGTTGAAAAATAGTATCTAAGTGTTTCAGACAAAGCTAAAAATGAATGATTTGCTTTTTCCTAAAAAAATTTCGTTTACATACTTTACTCTAAGGCTCATTATGTTATTATTTTTGCATGAATATGACATTGTTTAATAGAATCAGTAATATTTTTTTCTCATTCTTCAGGAAGAGCCTAATCGATTGGTGTATAATAACCATGAAAAAAAGTATACTATCTGAGCTACGCACCAAAAACATTTAATTTTGTTCTTACTTAACTTTTTTTTTTACTGGAGAAATCAGATATTTCAATTGCATTAAACCTTCCCATGGCAACATGGAACATTTTTAAAAAAACAAAATGCTTTGAATTACAGGACCGATTCCACTAATTCAAAAGTTTATTCTAAACAAAGAATTGAACTAGTCCCTTTTATATAGATACCACTATTATGTAAAAGTATTGTGACTAATAATTATTTTGATTCCACTAAGTTGCACTCATATCCCTTAGCTTGTAAAATTTCCTGAATTTTAGTATTTCATTAAATTTCTAGACTTTCTACATCAATTAAATTAAAAACTGGTATGATAAATTTTCTTTTACATACCAATTTGTAAGATGCATTCACAATTTGAAAAAAGCTAATCTTATTGATCCATTCTTTTTTTTCTTCAATAATGTACTAAATTTTTATTTATAAGATAAAACAAAGAACAAACAGTTACATATAAAATATATAATCAACTTTTAACAGTAACAATAAAAACAAACTTAAGGCACAAATGCTTAAACTGTCATAATGCACCCTCTATGGAATAATAATATAACCAAAAAATGGAATTCAAAGATATTAAGTTTACATTAAAAATTATTTTTGCCTGCTTTCCAATAAAACTATTTGTTGATACATGATATATTCTTTATTATTTATTAGCGTTTCATTGAAAAAAATCAATCATCTGGAATTAAAAATCATTATTTACTTAACAACATACTTTTTTTTTTTTGATGTATTAGTATTACATTTAGGATGCTGAAAGATTTAATAGTTACAAAATCACTCGGTTGGTAGTTAATAGAACTTTCACTATTTACACATCACTGTTAATAAGTTTTTTGTTATTGGGGCACATCACAGTAAGAGGAACGTGAACAATAGTTTAAATCTTTCATATTCCTGAGGTAATATGCATAATTTGCATCATTATTTCTGCTTGTGGAAACTTCCGCAGGTGGTACTGGTAAATAGTTTTGTTTGCTTTTCCAGACTTTATAGCTGTGAGGAGGTTTTAAGAAAGGATTTTCCAAAGGGACCCCCTTGACATAGACATTTCCGTTTTCAAAATTTTTTTTATAATAAACGACATTGTCCTCTATTTGGGTAGTTCTAATCTTTTTCTCTTCTTCTTTTTTATTCTTCCGATTCATACGAGATGGCTCTCTTCTAACAGGGACCTGGTTAGGATCAAACTTTATTCTCTCTTCAGCATTCAATAATTGCGTGACATGAGCATCCAATTTAGAAGAAACTACGTCTTTAACAAGTTTCTTCTGTGTATTCAATTCTTTTAAAAAGAATAATAACCTTACATTATAGCGCCTATCTTTTTTAAAATCAATAATGCAATTTCGGGCTGCTTCTTCAGTACAAAACTTGACTTGGACACATTCATTTTCCAACTGAGCAATAGTGGTGAACTTTCCGTACTTTGAAAACAGTTCTATAAGTTCATCATGATTAAGTTGATTATAATTGTTTATTTGAATTGGATAGGAGTTATTTTTATAGCTTTCTACGACTACATCACCATTATTTATCCATTTTTTAATTAGTCTTTGACCTGTCCTATTTTTCGGTGGGTTTAGATCATTTTTCTTAACATTTTTATTCTGTTTCTGGTAATAGTTTTTTACTTCTAAAAATATTTGCAAATTATATCGTTGGTCTTTCTTTAATTTTCGGTAGACGATCCGAAGATCATCTTCGGTTTTATAAGTTACTCTAACTTTGTTATTTTCGAATTCACAAATAGTAAAAAAATTCCCAAGAAGTTCTTTTAATTGGTAATAATCAAGCTCCCGGAAGTTTGTAAAATAGAGAGGATATGCGTCAAAGTCAGGTAGGGGTAAAATTTTTATAGGGCCTCCCTGTTCCCAAATGTTTACTAAGTCTTTATGATTCTTTGATATACCAGAGCAAAGAGGTCTTGAGCCATCCTTTTCTTGGTCGTCTTCTTCAAGAAGATGAGATTCATATAATTCCTTATCGTAGTCAACATCTTTTGAAAAAAATTCAATTTCTTCCAGACCATTACCAAGGGTGTGTGAATTAGAATAACTATGAGCCATGTCTGCAGGGCCAAAATTTGAAATTGATCTCTGGAATCAACAAAAGAATATGTTAATCTAACGTAAGTGATATCGTAGCTCTCAATGAATTCAACACAATTATTTTGTTTTAACACCTTATCAATCAGCAGCCTATTAATAGTATATTTTTATGCCAACTTCATTGACTGATATAACTGGATTTTTAATTACCCATACTTGATGACTAACAGCCTATTAATTAGTATTCAGTTTTCGATGATATTATTTAATGGGATTTGCCTGCCCCAAAAAGTCATTAATCAGTGAGTAGTGACCTCAACAATTAAGGTTAGATAAAATATTAAGTAGAATATTCCATTTACCATTTTAAAAGATTAAATTTCACTAGTCTTCATAAAAAAATAAAATAAAAGAACTATTAATTTTGGCCATCTGATTGGTTCACATAATTTGAAATTATAAAGAGTTTCAATGATGGGAAAGAGTAAACTTAAATTTTTATGCTGGATAAGTATTAATTCAATATAAGTTAATTAAATCCTTTTATCTAATAAATGAAAAAAAAAGGAAATGAAAATGAAAAATAGAATTTTATTCTTATTATCCTGTGGATAACAATTCCAAAAGCATTTGTTTAGCTACATTAAATGATAATAATAAATATATACATAAAATATGAACAAAAGATATATATTTATGCAAGTGTGTATTGGTATTTATTATTTAAAAGTTTGATATTCAAAGAGACAGATATATAATTGATGTTTAAATGATTTTAAGAAGGAAGCTTTATGAATGCCCATGCCCATTCATAAGGAATTCCAAAATGAGGCAGCTCGAACTGTAAAAGATTTTGCAGAGGAAGCAATTCTATTGGAAGGGATGTACAAATTGGTAAATTGGGATCTTGTACTTAACAGGTGGATGGATTAATGTTTGATAAGGAAGTCAAAATATAGGAGGGCTTAGCTTGTTCCTAAGGTTTGGAATATAAACATTTTCCAATACAGCTAACTTTGCTCGTAATAATCATGAGATACATAAGAACATTTGAGGATACCTTAGATGAATCTTTAAATATCAGATAATTTAGCCTTAGTTATAAAATATACGATACTGTCAGCTGCTTTCACAGATTTCTCTTATCTTTTAATTTGATGTGGTACATTTGACAAAAATCTTCATCACTACGTTCCCAGGTAGATCCGAAATAACGCAACTGTAGATTATCAAGAAATATAAACTTCAGAACAATAGAGATCATAACATATGAAAAAAACTAGTTACAATCAGGAGACTACCAATTATTGGTACCATTTTGATGACCATAACATTAACCCACCATCAGAGCCATGCCTACATTTTGCTTTCATTATATTGCATGAGAAAGAACAGAAAATATCCCCCCTGGGTTCAGATATATAATTTTATTATAACAGTTAGTAAAATTAAAATATTTCATAACATAGTAGGAAAAATGAAAATACATATGTTAACTTTTACAACAAATCTGATCATTTGTATATCAAGACTATACATGAAACCAAAAGCAATTATTTATGTTCACTGCATTTATTATTAGGGGACTTGGTCCCAGAATAAAGATTATTTTCATTCATTCAAAAAATTTTGTGGGGATATCCAGATAATATTGTTAGAAATTTAAGGTTTTATCCCTCCTCCTCAACAAATCGTTCTATAAACATTGAAAATGTATAAGCATATAAGTATACTTTCTTTAACATATTGATTTGATTTTATGATTCATGTTTCATTTACTTTATATCTAGTTCTGTGGTAGTAATGTGATTCAGTTTCTTATTTTATGTACTTTGTGGCCAAACTTAAAAAAAAAAAACTATTATCTTTTTTTTTTAGTATCTACTCCATACAATTTTTTTCTTTTTTTAAAAAACCATTATTTTATTTCTTTAATTTTCTAAGGCAAGTGAAATAAACAACAGGTTATACAAATTAACAGTTTACTTACACCGGAACCTCTTAATAATGAAAACAAAAATTAATTATATCAGAGGTTATGATGAGATTTTGCATTGACACACTTAGTGCGTAGCTTAAATGATCATTGAACTATATAAGGTAACCACTGCTAGGTTAACAAATGTACATAAGTGGAAGTATAAAAAAAAATTTTGGATACTCATATTACTACTTGTGTGGAGAATTGTTGTTAAGTTGAGTGAATTAAAAAATTTTGGTAGGCAATAATTAAAGAGAAGACCTATGAAAAAAAAATAAAGGTATATCTAATTTATTATAACAAACAATGTAGGATTTATAATTTTTATTCATTTCAAAGTCAAACATGAAAATTATTAAATATTATGAAGAAGATGGTTAGGGAGCGGTTAGAAGAAAACAAAAAAAAATAGTTAAAAGCTATTTATTCTCTGACATTTCTCCCCACTTTCGCTTCATGAGGGCTAAAAAGATACAAAAACAATTAAAAACATTTTGACATAATATGATAATAAGATACAAATAAAGTAAATTAAGGTAGGGTTAAAATTATGTAAATATAAGTGAAGAGAAATTTTCATTTAACCATTTTTTGTTTTCTTCTGATCACACCTGGAACATCTTATTCATAATTTGAAATAATACGGTCAATCATTTATATATATTATAATTATTAAATATTAAACTGATTTATACAAAAAAAAAATATTTTTGATAACTTTCAACTTTCTTCTGTCATGAGAATAAATCAGCTGTGAAAATAAGTATATAACATTTTGAAATTCTGACTATAACTACTTTTTTTCTTTCTACATATAGTTTTTTTAATGTGCTTCAAAAAAGCAAACATTGTGAGGGAAGATCCAAGCCGATTTCAAAATGTTCTATAAATTGTAAAACATTACCTATTGTATAATCTGTTTTAGATATTCTGATCTGACTTACACTACTTTTCTTATTCTTCCTAGATATGCAATACACATTAATTATGAATGAAATTAAAAAAATGACGGATACAGTAATAGAACTAAAACAGACATAAATGGATGTAGCATTAGTGTGCTTTGAGTTATGGACATGCATAAAACAACAGACTGTATCATCAGGTTAAAAGTTTATTCAGTTTATCACCAAATGAAAAGTTCCTTACCTATAAAGTACCAATTTTGTTACAACAAACTAAGAGGATATTCGGATATAAATAGTGAGACGACTTATACTGCATATTTAGAAAAAAGGTACTAGCTTAAAAAACTAAAATTAAAGTTCTAGTTAATTGAACTTACTTCAACTGTTTATATCATTCAAATAAACAAAAAGGTTACATAGTGGTTATTCAAACTAGTGTGCTGCTATCTGAATTTAGTTATAGGAACTAAGATATTCAAAAGGTTCTGTAAATGTAAATCTGGTTAATTTTGAACCTTACCTTAGTTGTTTTAATTTTATATCATGAATAATTTTTGGACAATATTAAGTGGACTACAAGAGAAATGATGTTTTCAAATTATTATATTCAATTAAAGTCCATGTTTAAGTGATGTAGTACTTGTTGGAGAAAATTTCCATTTTATCTTCTTATATGATAGGGGATTACTTTTACAGGATTTTTTTATAGGATTAAGAATTTCCTTTTACCACACGAGGAGGCCCCTCACCTCCGGACTTAAAATAGCTCCTTTGAATGGATAGTTCATATATGATATTAAACATAGCAGGTAACCTTAAAATACCAAAGGTAGTAAAAGGTAAGACACAACACGAATTACTTTTATTTTCACAGTAATGCACTTACTAATTCACTTTTTATTTCTGTTTTTAGAGGGTTCGGAAAAAAAAAAAAAAAAAATTAAGAATTTCCTGAGGTGCTAAAAACGAATATCAATTTTGTTTTACTCCTAAAAACCTTATACAAATTTTTATGGGTCAGCCGTTCCGAAGATTTTCAATATAATACTAATATTATGTCATAGATAAGAAAAATGCCTTAAATAATAAGAACAAATCATCTGAATGGGACCTATATCAACGTTGATACTGGGAAGTTAGCTGTTAGCATTTGACTACACTTTGAGATATCAGTTGGTCTGACCACCAGTACAAATTTCATTTTCGTTCCATATCGCATGTATTGGTTCAATTTAAGTTACCAAATTATAGTAATAAAGTAAAAGTAAATGTTTAATTTTGTCTAAATATAATAATTTATATAAAATTATCAATTTTAATCATTAAATCTATATTCGTCCTCAAATATAACAATAGCGAAGCGTTGACGGGCCAGCTAGTAATATATAAAAATCGATAGTGATTTACAATAGAAATGGAAATAAAAATACACAAATACAGAATAAATGCTGTTTCTAGAGCTCCAATCCGCCTTAAAACCGCGATCACCATACCACTAAATAACATACTCAATTTGAGTATGAAATTCTTGTAGCTAAACCTGCTAAATCAAAATAATTTTTTTTCTCTCTGCTAATTTATTCTAATCACCACGGCCAATTCGTATTTTTCATTAATTTTTTCCTGCTTCTTCGGGTCTATATAGAATAAAATCAGCTCGTTTTCCTTGTCAAACTTCCTGCAGGAAATTTCGCATTTGTAAAACATTGATGAATCAGTGTCTTTGCTTTTTTCCCTATTCAACAATTAGATAAATAATCATAAAACATGCAAATTATTCAATGTTCGTGCATGTGACAGTGTGCCAGTGCAATGAAAGATATGTAAATCTGTTTCATTGTTCATATTTTGAAATAAATATTCATCAACCGTTTTCATATCTTTTTCCAGCACAGATTGGAGATAACTTATAATACAACTGTTATTTTAAAGTTTGAATAATAAAATAAAAAATTGAAACAAAAGACTTTGATTTTACAATGACATTTTTATTCTACTAAAATAAAAATAAAAATTAAATTTATTTATTTTTTTGTAAGTGTAAATAACAGCTTGTTTCGGTTCATTCTTTAGACATATTTAATTTATAAACCTTAATTTTGAATTTATTCGCTTTGCAATATTAACATTTTGAGATTTCTCTGAAATAATGGATAGTTTATTCATAACATAAATATAATTACAAGAATAAAAAATAAATAAGATTTTTTGTGATAAACAAATGAGACCCATTACATGGCTCCAGAGAACATATCTAGGCCAAGGCCAACTGGATTATTAAAGTATTTGTTTCCAACTCGTAAAAAGTTAATTTGGTTCAAAATCGATAGAAACTAGCCAAGCCTTTAGTCTCCTTTGAAATATTATACTTTTTAAAAATATGATTGACTGTAAAATTTCGGAATGTATTTAAATAATTCTTAATTCTATGTACATTCCCGACTGTTGAAGGATAGGATATCTGATCAAAAAGTCAAAATATGTACGTGAATGCATGTTTATTTATTTAATTAATTAAAACATAGAGATCACAAATATTCATCTGTTGACAGTTCTAAAACAATATAAACTGAAAACAAAAGTATGGATGCAGCAGAAGCGCCTTTTGATTTGGGCCCAAAACTTGATACCCGATGGGTCGGCCGTAAATTATGCAACACTTGTGCTGCATCTACACGTTTGTTTTCGGTTTGCATTGTTTTAGCCAACGTATGAATATTTGTGCTTTCCGTGTTATGATCAATTAAAGAATTTCCAAATCTTTTTTTTTTTTCTTTTATATCTGGGCCCTGTTTCATAATAAAGTACAAACTAATATTATTAGTCTTGTAGATTTATCTTAATTCAGTTACACAGACTTGTACAATAGTAACTTGTACTTTAGTATATTTAATTCCTGTAATATCACTAATAGTCATCCCTATCATGAAAAAAATAAGTATTAGTATTATTACCACACTAGTTTCTACACTTGTACTATGAACTAATATTATTAGCTTTCATTATGAAACAGGGCCCTGGTGGGCCTAACATAGTTAATATAAGAGGTACTTTTTTTTTTTAACAATTGATGATTGGGGGGGGGTATAGTCTCATACAAAAGACACCCCTAACTATATACAACGTTATAAATAAAAAAATAGATGGAAATAATAATTCTTAATAAAAGATAAAAGTAAAGTTAAGAACAAAAACAATGACATTTATGGATTTAACAAAATAAATAATTGACTTCTAATGGAAAAAAAAGAGAGTTAATATAAGAAAAATATGAAGAGAAAACAAAATAAAATTTTAGAGTGACAATAACAGAGCTGATAAATATAGAACTTATAACAGGATGTCCTGCAGCAGCCTGGGCTTCAGTCTTCGGGTTGAGGTTGGGTTTCCCAAGTTGTAGGTCACTGCTCCTTTAACTGTAGGTAACTGGGTGTGGAACTTCATGAACCTTTTTTTGATGCAATTCTCTATTACCCCATTTATAATTCCCGATGGAATTGACTTTTTCTTACAACTCAAGGAGCATGCACAGCAACCCCAAATTTTATCGATTCAGTGTAAATATATTCTTTCAAATCTTGTTAATTAACTTTAGTAGTTTATTTTTTATTTAATATAGCACAAACCAGGTAATTAAATTAACGAGTTTCTGATCAATATTCTTGAACAAAGGTTGAGTTTATAGGTTATGCAGAATTATTTATATGAATTTTAACATCTATGACCTACATGGCTGATATTTAGGTTTCCTTTCATTTCGCCAACCTTTATTTTGTTTCTTTTTATGTTGAAAATAGAGTAAATCGAACGTAATAGCCGACAAAATTCAAAAGAACAAAACAAGCTTGAGGATAACGACGTTTGTTGTTGCTTTTGTTTATCAAGCATTTGTACAAGGTTGGATTGGCGGCAAGTAGCAAACGTGTAGATCCAGCATAAGAAAGTTGTGTAAAAAAAAATGTAAAAGCGGTGCTAAATTTAAAAGATATGTGAAATAATTGGGAAATATGAATTAAAATATGTGCTTATTTATAAGGAAATTAAAAAAATAAAAGAAAGTAAAAACCGTGGAATATTTATAGATATGAAAAATCAAATTTATACATATATATACGTTGTGCCCAACAGCGTTGTGGCAGATTGTAATATCTATCAATAAATAAAGTTTTGAATAAAGAGAGAGAGAAGAAATGGTTTATTCATCCATGCTGGCCAAATACATTGGGTTTCTACATTACTCAGTATACTAATCAAATCCGTGATCGAGCATATATAAATTACATATTTTTACAAAAAAGAAAGAAAAATGTTTTTTTCCCCCACAGTTTCCTTTTACAATCAATTACATCTACACACTAAATACAAATATTTCAATTTATTCCTTTTTTCTTTCTCTTCCATTTCACACTTTTTATTTCATTTGATCGACAAATTCACTCTCCCGAATTCACCCTCTCAGATCCTCTCCAGTGACCCGCTTAACCAATTCACTATTAGACAGCAATGTGATATCAAACCAGAAAAATAATAGTCTCAGCAGTAGTTCAGTTAACAGTAAAACAAACAAATAAATACATTTTACCAAAACAAAACTAATACATAGATTTAAAGGAATATATATATATCACGAAATGTTCATAGGAAATATTAATATGATAAAATGAAAATTCTAACCTTAAATATATACAATTTTTTTTTTGGCTAGCTGTCATTCCAATGCTGAGTGATAAGACATGGTAAACATCACCTTATGGAGGTACTTGACAATCACACCGGATTACCGAGCAATTATGAAATTCCAATGAGGTCATTGATTAGATATGTTTATACGCTTTCACAATGGTCTATCGACATTGTAAGGTTTATTATATCGATATCTATGGTGTAATAGACTGCATTAATTATTTCCGGGAGTGTTGATGCAACAAATTTATGGGGGAGGAGGGGCGGATTTACCTAATGGGCCCTCCAGTGAACAAGGCAACTAATCCTACGGTAGAATACGTTAATACGTTCAAGTCTAGAGTAAAAAAGGAGATTATAATGGGATGTATAATAAAAAGTAGCTGTTTGTTTGTTTTTGTTTAGTGGTGCCAAACTTCATTGGTCATTAGCGTCATTTATAATTTATTTAATTTTGCTTATATTTGTTTAATTTTATTTATTTTTTAATTTGATTATTTATTTTTTAATTATTTATTTTTTCTTTCGTTTTGTAAATGTTTTGATTTTAAAAACTGAAATACTAATTATATTGTTTTATCATCGTCTCCGAGAATATTTGAAATATCTGGGTTTAGCCCTAAGCTATTGAGGTGTGGTATGAAATATTGGTATTGTTGGAAAATATGGTTTATTGTTAAATTGTTGTTGCAATACTGGCAGCTCGGAGGCGTTTCTTCTGAAATAAGATAGGAGTGGGTGAGCCTCGTGTGACCTATTCTCAGCCTGGTCAGTACAACCTCCTCTCTACGGCATTATGTTTAATGCAGTTAACAGTACCCCAGGGCTTGACATCCTTTTTAATAATTTATAAGTGACCGTTTAATCAAATTTAAGATTTCAAAGGACTGTTAATATTGTAATCCTATTTAATACATACCAATACTTAATAATCCCTTTAGTGCATTCTCTAAGCATTTAATCCCATTCGACTTCTTCAAAAAAAGAGTGTGTCCTACCAAATTCTTGTGATCTTAAAGCATTACTGGAAAAAACATTTTTAGAGCCGCTGAAGCAACTCGTGAAATTATTAAATATGAAGGGGGGGGGGTGTTGACCATTAATTGAAATTGAAGAGGTTCTGTAGGAAGCTGAATCAAATCCATCGACAAGTACTTGGGAACATGTCAGGGAGTGTGGTTTGTCGAAAGATCCTGTTAGTCGTCATCTACTCTCCATAGGGAAGGTGAAAAACAGCAGCAGACTGGTCCATCACGAATATACTGCACAGAAATCAGTAATCACTTCCCGTCGAACCAAATAAAAGTTTAAAGAACTTCATGGGTTCGTACTCCTGCCTCGTCCACCATATAGTCCAGATCTGGTACCATCGGATTACTACTTGTTACGATCAATGGCCCATTTCCTTCAAGGGGAAAAATTGATAATTGCAATCTAAGATCTCTTTGACAGCCATCCCAAAGAATGTTATCGAGCAATCGGCTAGCAGATGGCTAATGACGGTAGATAACAATGGACTATACTTTGAGTATTAATTGTCTCGCCTGACGGCGCAGTAAGAATTACTACTTGTATCTCTCTTCTACATAAAAATATAGACGAATCGCGATTGCTTCATTGTGAAAACATAAAAATGAATTGTTTCGAGCTGTGACAGTCTTGTTCCAAACCGAAGATATGACCGATGAATGCCCCGTATACATGCCCGTAGTACAAGAGCCGGGAAGAAAAAAAGGCAGTTATCTCATCTCAATTTTTGATTACTTTAATGAAAACTATGTATAATCACTAGTAAAAACTGATGAGTCTGCCAAGTACAGGTAAGGGGATTAAAAATGGTGGTTGTTTCAAACCCTTAAAAAAACCTTAATTTTTCATTCGGAGCTCTATATCTTAAAAACTAACAACAGCACTCGAAAATCTAAGAGAACATTATTTAAAGAAGAGTAAATTTGCTAAATTATGAGCCATAATAAGGCTATTTACGTCCAATAGTTCGCGAAATATAGCCTTTTAAAAAGGAACATTTCATAAAAATGTACTGAAATATCAGTAGTTAGTGAATCTATTTTGAGAAATCTATATTTCAATAACCATTCGACGTACAGATGTCTATTAGCACTCAAATTAAAGCTAGTTGAATGGACTATAAAGTAGTTTATGACGTTAATTTTTGTAGAAATAGTAGTTTTCGTGATATTTGCTAAAATAAATTGATTTAAAGTTGTTCGGACAATAAGTTTGATTTATGAAAAACTTTAAGTCAGAAAACATTGGACGTACAGATGTCTGCCAGCACACAAATTAAAGCTAGTTAAATGTGCTATAAAATAATTAATAATGTTTTTTTTTTTGTAGATGTAGTAATTTTTATAATATTTGACAAAATAAACTCACAAAATGGTAATTTCTAGTTGTTCAAATAAAATGTTGGATTTTTGAAAAAATATATCTCTAGACCCATAAGACGCACACATATCTGTCAAAACTCAAAATAAAGGAAATTTAACTTACTATAAAGTAGTTTATGACACTTATCTTCATAGGGGTAGTAGTTTTTATGATATTCACATATAAATATAAATTTGACTAATGAAAATTTGTCCAAACAACTATAAATCAATTTATTTTAGTAAATTTCATGAAAACTACTACTCCTACGAAGATAAGTGCCAAAAAATACTTCACAGCCCATTAAACTTAGCTTTAATTTGAGTACTAATAGACATCTGTACTACTGATCTTTCAGTACGTTCCACACAACAATTTTATGAAATATTGCTTTTTAAAAAGCTATATTTCGAGAACTATTGAACGTAAATAACTCTATTAAGGCTAATATTTTAGCAAACTTACTCCACTTAAATGACGTTCTCTTAAATTTTCTTGTGTTGTGGCTACTTTTAGTGATATAGAGCTCCGAATGAAAGATTGATTTTTTTTTATCGCTTTGAAACAGTCGCCATTTTTTTATTTCCCCTACCCATACTTGGCAGACTCATCAATTTTGACTAGTAATTATGCATAGCTTTCATTAAAATAATAAAAATTGGGGTGAGATAACTGCCTTCTTTCTCCTCTTGGGCTCTTGTATTACATAGAGAAGATAGAATGAGGCGGCATTCAGCCATTTTCCTCCACGAAGTTACAACTAACGGCGTATTTCTGTTGAATTCAAAGTTTTTCACAATCGCAATATTTTCCCTCACTATACATTCCATAGATAGGTAAGTGAAAGTAATAAGATAAAACACTAGATTTTGTTAACACTTTAAGTATAATATATTGTAGTATATTATTACATGAGGATGAAATATTGAAAATAATTTTTAATAGTTATTTTTCTTCTTGATGAATACCGATTTAGTAATTACGTAAGCAATTCTGAAGATTCATGGTATAATAATTCTGTCCTTGAAGGAATGTAGGAAAAATTACAGAAGCATTATTAACATCTTTGCACGAAGAAAAACAGTTTAAAATTGTTTACTAAAATTAAATATTAACATACGGTCTTCAGATTTCAAAATGTTAAAATTCGCTGTCTCCCTATTATAAGACATTCTTACAGTTCAGACAATGAAATTATTAATAAATGGATTACTTATAATGCATTATAACTAGTAATTATATATACGCTTAATAATGAAACTAAAAAATAATAAAATTTCCATGATGTTTAAGAGTAGGAAAAGTAGTGATGGTCTCAGTATGGCTTTGATATGAGTAGTTTGGGTCTGAGTGACAGCTCTGGTGAATATGTAAGATTTTTGACTTGATGTGATGTTGACAATCTGAATTCTGTGTTGTATGTGTGTTAAGAATGAGAGGTGATGGAAAAAAATAAAATAAAATAATAAAGTCATGGAAAAAAAAGTAGGAGAGGAAACAAGGAACATGAGAGGTAGAGGAAAGATTTCATATAAGATATAACGAAGCTGTTGGATATTTTATTATCTCGTTAAGATTGTAAGGTTTGAAATAAAGTAACCCAGAAAACCATTAGGAGCTTCACTGCATTTGAATATAACAAGGACTTTAAATTAGGCTGCTTACACTCCTATACTTTTTACATTTAACACAATATCACGAATACCCCTAATATATCATTCTAACATTGCTTGAATTTCTGAGAATTATTAAGGAAAATATATTTCCAAGTATTCATTATTTTTAACTTATAAAATGTATGTCATTAGGGTGACCTTATGTTTTAATTATAAATGAGTAGAATATTAATAAAATTAAAAAAAGTATTGTATATAAGTATTAGCAGGAAGCTACACTGAGCTGTACACTGTGCCACATTTTTATTTACATAAATTAATTCCAAATTGTATCGATTTTATACTTAAAGAATCGATCTATAATATGTAGTTTTTCTTTAAAATTTAAATATTTTCGGGATTACTTTTCCTCAGTAACACCTCCTTGAACTCCTGGTAATTAGACTTTCGTTTTGGTTTCGATCCTCTTTGGAGACCCTAAATTAGATTCAGAACAAAATAAGAATGATACTAATACAGTTTCTAATATATCGTCTCCTTTGAACATGAAGCCAACCAATTCAACTCCTTAGTGATAGGCCTATCTGTTGGCCTCTTTAGTGCTTCCTGCTAGCGAGATAATTCCAGGAACACGTTCTAGCCCAACATTACCAATGATGTATTGCATAAGATACGGAGGATAATGGGATATAGTCCTTTTTTTCTTTCCTGGTATTTTTAAAGTTATTATTGGAGGACAGGAACGTCGGTACGGGAGAGGGGATGGGGTTATCATTAGGACTATCATCAGAGGAATATTATTAAAGGATACTGTAGAGTATTCGGTAGGCTTACGAAAAAACAAAACAATGCCTGGGATATGAACATATATTTGGGCGAAGTTAACAACAGGAACATAAATATATAATCAAATAAACTACTAGGGAATCAAATAAAGAATACAAATGAAAATAAAAGGGGACTTTCACGATAAAATCACATGAACTAATTGAATAATGAAAAGCGATTAATAAACTTAATAATGAAAAGCAATCAACAAATTTACAGAATTAATAACTATTTACAAATAAAACATTAAGTGTCCGTGACTCCCATAGGTCAGGGGAGGATATTTCTTGATGTAACTGTAGTGTAGGACTTTTGCTATGAAGGCGTAGACATTGCTTTTATAAGCAACATTCAAAAGTTGGTGGGCCCACGTCTATACTGGTTCAATGAATTTTTTCAATTGTCTTATTTTAATTAAATTAAATAACACTATGGCACTCATCGATTGCGCTAGTTGTAGTGACATTAATCTCAAATAACAATAAAATATCTAAACACAATATAACGCACACGAACAGGTTCTGGTTAATGAATTTTAGGAACAACTAATGACGACAAGACAGGTGATTAATGACCGTTATTTTTACATTTAAGTATTATAATATAAAATATAAATTCATCGGTTTCATAAAAAAAAATAAAATAAATTTCTAAAAAGAAAATTCTATAAATATATATAATTCAATTAAATACTAAGACAAAATATAAAAAAATTAATTATTGGCCTTTGCGTAAACATAAAGGAAACAATGCATATGAAATACATGTGTTTAGAATTTGCCACGTTTCAAAGAACAAAGACATGACAAATAGTGCTGGTTAAAATTATTTATAGATCAAACTAATAGCTAAAATTGCCATGTATACGATATTAATTTATTAATGGTTCATTCATGAATAAGGGTCGCATCCATGACAATTTTAGCTGTAGTTTTATCCACAGCTAATTTTTGCCAGTCTAGGATGGCAAAGAAGAATGGATGCAGTGAAAGCCCTTTCTACAAGAATGATCAATTACAATTTTTTTTTTGTAATAAATATAAAACAACATTAATTAAATAGATTCAAAACAAGGTAATCGGAGTAAATTTTGTTTTTATTCAGTTTACAAATAGGCTAGCATTACCAGGCTGACAAATTATTTCATCAAAACATGAAATATTTAAAAATTTAGATGTAGGAAGATAAACGGGTGGCGGTCAATGTGACCTTAGAGGTTCAAAACCAAAACGGGAGTCTAATTGTCTGGAGGTCAAGGAGGCATTGGGGGTTACTAAGGAAAAGTAACACTGGAAATCTTAAAATCTTAAAGGAAAACGATGTGTTATAGATCGATTTATGAAATCTAAAATCGATACAATTTGGAACTTATTCATGTAAATAAAAATATCTGGTGGAGTATACAGACCAATAATGTTCACTACTGGCAATAGTTATTCTAATTTTTATAATATTCTTTATATTTTACTGATTTATTATGAAAATTTATGATCTCTTTAATGAAATGTAGTGTTTAAGTTATAAATAATGAACAGTCCCTTCCTTGGAAACACAATTTCCTTAACGATTCGTAGAAATACAAGCAATGAAGATATATTGTAGGAAAGTCTTGACATAGAGATATAACGTACTCCCTCTTTCGAAACAATTACATTACAAGACATCAGGAATAGTTTTACGCAAGAGGAGATTATTCGGGTGAAAAAAAACTTAATTATATTGGGCTGCGCGAGCACGGATGGCTGAAGTGCTTTGTATTTTGGCGTAACAAAAAAGATGATATATGGCGTCGTTTAAAATATATCCTTTGATTTTTATTTCTATTACATTAAAACCTCTTTAGTCTTGTTATTCTACTCACATATTTAATTAATCACTTATACGTTTTTCTTTAAATTTTTTAATAATATCCAATTTTGTATAAGTAGTATTTAGTTGATTCTCATATCTATATTATTTACTTTTTTCATTCTTAGTTTGAATATTACTACTTTCTTGTATATTATCATATACAGTTTCAATAAGATTCTATGCATTTCCTTCAGTACCACTTATGTACCTACATTATCTGTTATCTTCTTATGTTTCTCTTTTTTATTTATTTATTTTTTGTAGTTCCAATTAATTATTATGATTGTTATCTTATTTTTATTCTTACCCTTGATGAAGGCCTGCATTCTGGCCGAAACATTGGCAATAATAAATAAGTTTTTACTCATTTGTTTTTTTCACTGACCACATTCCAAATCATCTCATCTGTATAATCTATGTTGAAATACCAACATCATTATAAAACATCTTTCTTTTACTCTTAGAGAGCTTAAAAAAAATAAAGCACTTCGCATTTAATTATGACAAAGTCCAATCTTACTTCAAACTGTTACGGTCATCGGAAGATCTCTTGAAACCCGACTAGTTATTCCCGGTTTTCTCCGGAATGATTTGTTCATCCTAGCTCGAGGATTATGATACAGTGAGTTTAAGTATAGGTGATGCTAGTGACTAGGTCTTATAACATAATTTCACCTGTGTACTGTGCTCATTTCCAATTTATATCAATTAAAGTTAAAGAGTTGTTATTCTTAATTTCGAAATATGATATCTAAACTATTAATATATCAATTATATATATACATACATACAAATAAACGTATATAAATATTTATTTAAAAATAGATACAGAAGAGGATCTTGGAATTTTCTGAGGGGTGGGAGAGAAGGCGCTATGTTACTAGGTGAATTATATCTCTCTTCCTCTCTATTAGTACTTTAAAACATTAAATTCTTTGAGAATGTTCATTCGAACAGGATCGCATAGTAGAAGAGCCCAAGAGGGGAAGAAAGTCAGTTATTTCACCCCAATTTTTTATTTCTTTGATTAAAACTATGTGTAATTACTAATCAAAATTGATGAGTCTGCCAAGTATAGTTCGGTGGAATAAAAAATGGTGGTTGTTTAAAAAAGAACAAACATTTTTTTTATTTTGAGCTCCATATCGTTAAAACTACCTTCAATACTAGAAAACCTGATAGAATATCATTCAAATTAAAATAGGTCTACTAAAATATGAGGCTTAACAGAGCTGTTTACGTTTAATGGCTTCCGAAATAGTTTGTTTAAAGCAACATTTTATAAAAAATGTTCTGAAAAATCAGTAATTAGTGAATTTATTGTGTGAATATAATTCTCAAGAACCACTAGAGGTACAGATGTCTATTAGCACTCAAGTTAAAGCTATTTCAATGTACTATAAAGTAGTTTATTACATTACTCTTCGCAGAAGTAGGATTTTTCATGGACGTAGGCAGGATTTTGCCAAGGGGGGGGAGCATGCCTCAGAGCCCAATACACACACACAGTGTGTGTATATTATGTGTATGTATGTATGTATATGTGTATATATATATATATATATATATATTTGTATATGTATATGTATATAGTATATTCTAAAATGTTGTGTAAATGTAATTCCGCATTCCAAGAAATACCCCATCGTTTATTTCTGCTTCATGAAATTCAATCATTACTTTTTAAAATTTTAAAACATATAATCACAATAAATTATTGAATATGAAACGACTGAATTAAATAATTAACAAGGCTTAACCAATAGCTCGTACAATCAAAATATAAGGCAGTTTTGAACTTTTCATCCCTGACGATTTTTGGAACGCCACCATTTTTCCCCACCATTACATCCCTAATTATAGCATGTTTCCAGAAAAAAAACATCTATAAAATAAGTTCACTATTTTCTTTCTTGGGTCCCAAAATTTTAGCCACGGCTCCCCCCTGCTCCCCTTTGCCTACGCCAATGGTAATTTTTATGATATTTTCCAAAATAAATTCACAAAGTGTTGATTTCTAGTTGTTCGGACAAATGTTTTAATTAATGAACAACTATATCTCAGGAACTATTGAATCTAAAGATATCTGATTTCGACTTTTCTTAAAATGGAGAATATAATGCAGAAACTATTCCAAAAATTAAAATCTATATTTCTTTATAAGAGGGGGGGGCAACACTCTCCTTTCTCTGGGCCCTCAAATGAACTCATTGCAATAAAAACTATATTTGCTCTGTAAAAATTTCAATTTAAAATATTGTCTCTGAACATCAATAATGATTTTTTTCATTAAATTATTTACAGCAGGTAAATAGCACAATTGAGATTATCATATGAAGACAGATAAATTATAAAATATAATAATGAATTTTTGAAATAATAAAAAGAAACAATTTAGATATTTTTTTTACTTTTGATCAGTACAAATTGAAAAATAAATAATAGTATATTATTATTTGAGAATAAAATGAGTAAATGATCGATGTAGTGGAATCGATTAATACGTCTTAGTGCACTGGGCCAGGTTAGCATTGTTACTCGAGGTCGTTTGATAAAGAATGACTATCAGTGGTCAGAAGTCAGGCAGTGAGGGGCCTTCACTAGGTAGTGTGTGAGGGACAGTTGGTCTCGATACTTGTCAGAGTCAGTCAGTCCGTGATCTATATATTTGCCTAATTGTTACGTATGACCTTGTCGCCCTTGGGCGTTATTGATTCCTATTATACCTAGTTTAAGACGTCCAGAATGAGATTGCGTCATTTTGGCACTTTGGCCAGTGTTTTAATACTGCTACCGTATTGTATTTTCATCGCAACTGCAACTGACGAGGTTGCGAAAAATGTCGATAATAAACCCAACACTACTGTTAGTACACCTCCCCAAAATGTCAATGTCTCCAGTACATCTACAACAATTACCTCTGCTACAACTTCTTCTAGTTCAACTTCTACAACAAAACCAACTGTTAAGGGAAGTACTGAGAATCATCTGATAATAGAAGATTCCAGTGGTTTAAAGAAAAATGTCACTTATGGTGAAAATGAAGTAAAGGATATTACTTTGATTACAAGTGATTCTGGAGGTACGAATAGTAGTATTAAAATAAAAAATATAACTCCTATTAATACTACAGCTCAGGCCAACAACCAATCTTCCACCAGTGATTCTAAAAATCCTCAAAATTTCTCATCGACTACTGAATCTCCTGCTTCAAGCACAACCACAAAAAAACCAAATGTCACTACCACGGCAGCTCCCAATGAGCCGATCTTGCCTGAAAAAGGATCTGCAGAAGCAGAACATAACAGCTCCATGGCTATATTTTTTGTATTGTGTGTATTAGCTATCGGAATAGTACTTATTCATTTTATGTTAATGACTCATTTCCAATATTTACCAGAAAGTGTAGTTATAGTCTTCCTTGGAGCGTTAATTGGTTTGATCTTGAATCTAATGTCAGATCAGAACATTGGAAATTGGAGGAAAGAAGAGGCCTTTTCTCCTACTGCCTTCTTTTTAGTTCTTTTACCTCCTATTATTTTTGAATCTGGGTATAATTTGCATAAAGGAAACTTCTTTCAAAATATTGGTTCAATTTTGGTTTTTGCTATAGCTGGAACCACGATATCAGCACTCGTTATTGGTGCTGGGATCTACCTATTAGGTCTTGCTGATGTGGCTTATAGACTTAGCTTCATGGAGAGCTTTGCGTTTGGTTCTCTTATCTCTGCTGTTGATCCAGTTGCAACGGTTGCTATTTTCCATGCTCTAGATATCGATCCGGTACTTAACATGTTGGTATTTGGAGAGAGTATATTAAATGATGCTATTGCAATTGTCCTTACTACTTCTGTATTTGAATCAGGCAACCCTAACATGTCATCTTCTGAAGCTGTTCTAGCGGGTATTAACAGATTTTGTCTAATGTTTTTTGCATCTGCCGGCATTGGTGTAGTTTTTGCTCTGATAAGTGCTCTTTTATTGAAACATGTTGACTTGAGAAAAAATCCTTCTCTGGAGTTTGGTATGATGCTTGTTTTCACCTACGCTCCATATGCATTAGCTGAAGGAATTCATTTATCAGGTAATTTTTTTTACTTGATTAATAAAATTATTACCTTTTTTTGCACTTATACCTCATGTAATTTATATTAATATATTTTGAAATTTAAATAATTTTATAATGATGAGAAGATAGTTGACCATGGATAATATATATGAGGAGAATATAGTTAGGGGTACGATCAGAATATAGCACAAATAAGTTGAAATAACTTATTTAATAGTGCCAACATTTCGGCCAGAATTTCTAGCCTTCATCAGAGCTAAGGACAAAGAACAAGATAACAACCAATGAATACAAAAAATAAAATATAATCAGAAAGACATATAGTAAATAATAGTATATAATGAAATTAATAAAAATAAAATGATGAAGGAAGTGGAAAATAAAATGTATGTATAGGTAATTGAATAAATAAGTAAAAATAATATAATTACGGAAATAAAAATTTTAATTTATACAATGTAAAGGAGTATGAATATTTTAGTTTATTAATAATTTAAAAAGGCTAGAAATTTTGGCCGAAACGTTGGCACTATTAAATAAGTTATTTTAACTTATTTGTGTTATACTCTGACCGTACCCTCCAACCATCTTTTATAAATTCAATTCAAGAGGTGTAGAAATGTTTTATTCAAGTTCAAATTAACGAACCATCTAGAATCTCATTCTGAATTCCAATATTATGAATAATCTTGACAATTCAGGTTAGACTTTTGTTTTTGGATTTTGGATAGCAAAATATTAAAAAATTAAATGAATATTAATGAACTTCTTATAATTTACATTATAAATAAAAAAATTATTACATCTAAGTTAAATTCAATCAAATTTTAAAAAGCAGTAGGAGGTGAGGTAATGATAATTTCCATACCTACTGTGAAGAGGATCATTATCATAATTATTCAGGTAACGAGTTATTGAATTCTTTACAGTTTGTACTGATTTAATGTTTATTTTATTGTTTTGCTAAAACTAACAAATAATAATTTTAAATTTCATTGTTATGAACGGATTGTTTAATAGTATTGAAATTTGTAGGCTAGTAGGAAACATTTTAAAAGGAAAATTTTTCTGATTTTGAATTGTCGAGATGTCTCTAGAACAGGATAGGCAAACATGAAACCAAAAGAGACACAATCTGGTTTTTAAATTTTATAATAGGTTTTTTTTTTTATTTAATGTATTTGGATATTTTCACAGTTCACATATAAAATATGTAATTATTAAAAAGAAAAAAAAAATCAATATTTTATTTATAAAATACTACAATCAGAGAAAAAAAAATTAAAATTTCAATTGGAACCACAGGTATTGATTTTTTTTTTAACTTTTAAATAGTATAAAAATTTTCTGGGCTTGGAGATGTCACAGCATTAGTGACAGATGATATTAATAACAACATAATTTATACAATTATTAATTAAAAATAATCCTTTAATATTATAGTTAATGCATCAGGGCACTGATCCTCATCCTCCAAATTTACAATGTTTTACAAGAATAAAATTGTTATTCTAGTCACTATTAATAATATTATAAGTAAATTATTACACATTTTTTTTATCTATATGAAAATTTTTACCCATTACAGTCCTTTGTCATACTGAAATATTTTGTATTAAAATTTACAAATATATTTTTAGCTTGTTGGTTTGGACTTCTTTGAAAAAAAAAATTAAAATTTTACTGTGGTCTTCTTGTTTATTTGATTTTATTTCTTTATGGATTTTTGTATTATAGTTGGGAATCGAGAAAACTTTTTTTCTTTTATTTATTTGGTGAAGAATTTTGTTGAAATACTTATGCATTAAACAAATAAAAGGAATTTTTATTTTTTATCAGTATGTAACATTTGTGAGTATCATTTCATATTTTTGTAGTGCTGTAATTTAATCATGTTTGCATTGTGCTATTTTATTACTTTATGTCCATATCATAAGTTGTTTTTTTGAAGTGTTGTGTAATTTTAAAAACTTGTTTATTACATCTTTACCTTTAATCTTCTGCATTGTCTGTAAGAGTTTTTTTTTTTTATGGCCGTTTTGATAAAGTGTGTTAAATGAATCATTTTTATGACCCCTTAATGCTGAATATTGTTTTTCACCTTTCTGAATGCTATAAACTAAATAAAGTATTAAACAGAAAAAGTATTAGTATTTTTTTTGTTGGCCAAAATGATGGCTATGAACTAAATAAAGTATTAAACAGAAAAAGTAGTAGTATTTTTTTTTCAGCTAAAATGATGGCTATGAACTAAATAAAGTATTAAACAGAGAAAGTAGTAGTATTTTTTTTTGTCAGCCAAAATGATGGCTATGAACTAAATAAAGTATTAAACAGAAAAAGTAGTAGTCGTCTTTTTTTTTTACGGTCACATTGGAGTCCTATACTGCTTAACCATTGACCATTGACATACTTGACCCCCAACAAGTTCATAATGCGACTGCCACTCAATGAAAAGAGTCAATGCTCCAGGCAGGAATTAAACCAGCACCGTTATAGTCTTTACATATTTAGATATTATGTAATATAGAATAGAATAATATAATATTATAGAATAATTATATCTAAATATTAGTCTTTACATATTGTCCCGAAATGTCCTCTATGCAACATGGGAGACATGAATGGAGACCATTTTTTAACGTGTATTGGTCTATAAGATGTTGAGCAGGATACGGACCAACTAAGATGAAGATGAAGTGTAAAATTGTATTGTACTGCGAGAGGGAAAATGGTGTAATAGCCCACTTCCTGTGGCATAGGAAAAAAAAAAAAAAAATTTAGATATAATTAATTTAGTTAGTCCTCAATTGAATAACATATATACTTCATATTTTTCTTCTAATTCATTCCAAATATGCTATAGGTCATAAAAGCTTGGTATACGAACTCAAATAATAATTTTGCATATTCACTTTTAATGGAAGAAATGAACTAAATAAAATTACTTTATCATGTCATCAATTTTATATCAAAGCATTTATGAGACAATAGGCAAAGATTCAAAACTATATGTTGCTTTATTTTTTTTATAGTGCCATATTAAAACAAAAAAAATTTTTTTTAAATTTTGAGTTGGACATATTTCAAAGATAGTCCCTTTGATTTTGGTTACTTTCTCTGTTGTATCCCTTTTATAGACTGTACCTAAGTTACCCTTCTTGTCATTAAACAACCCTTCTATGATACTGTCTTTGGAAATTTATCCATTATTTAGTAATTAAAAAAGAATTAAAGTTGTACCATTATTATAGCAAATTAGCAATTTTGTTACAAATTAAATCTGGTTATTTTTATTATCAATCTTCTTCATTGTTTATTATTACTGGATATTAAATGAGGTGTAGAATCCCATAACCATGCATTTGGTTGGGGGCGTATCTTCTCAGATTGCGTTAAATTGTTCTTAATATACAATCAGATTTTGATCTCTGCTCGTTAATTGTCTGAATAATGGAATTATTATTTTTAAAGTAATTTTCTTGTTTGTTGTGTGAATTGTTTTACTTACAAAAATATTTAATAAGAATATTTTTTGCCAGCTTTTAATTTATATGTCAAACTGTTTTTCCATTAATAGACCCTATTTATTAGAAATAATTGTTTTAAATTTATGTAATGAAATTTTTAGTCTTGAAATATAGTTCTATATTATTCCAGGAATTATGGCAATACTGTTTTGTGGTATTGTGATGTCTCATTATACTCACTACAATTTATCTACGGTTACTCAGATCACTATGCAGCAAACTATGAGGACGCTTTCATTCATTGCTGAAACATGTGTCTTTGCTTATCTTGGACTAGCAATATTTAGTTTCAAACACAGGTATGTGTATTCATATTATTTTATTTATCACTGAAAACATATAAGTTACTTTACTTTCTCTGTTCCTCTTTCATTCTTATATTATTGGTTGTGTATTATTACAGAGTTGAACCAGCACTCGTTGTATGGAGCTTAATACTTTGCCTCATCGGTAGAGCCTGCAACATATTTCCATTGGCCATCCTTTGTAACAAGTTCCGTGAGCACAAGATTACCAAAAAGATGATGTTCATTATGTGGTTCAGTGGTGAGTTGTTATTTAACAAATTTGTTCAATTTGAGAATCATAAAAGATATTGGTGTTAAAAAGTTTTTGATCTGTTGAATACTTGATTTGTTCTTAATGGTTTGATGCTAATGTAAATAGAAATGCTAATTTGTTTACCTAATTTTTATTTAGGATTGCGGGGTGCTATATCCTATGCTCTATCGCTTCATTTGGAATTTAGCGATGAAACCAGACATGTTATCATCACGACTACACTTATAATTGTCCTTGTGACAACACTTCTCTTTGGAGGATCCACAATGCCATTGATGAAGGTAAAACAATGATATTTATTTTTATTTATATTTCAAATAGTTTATTTATCTTTTACTTCATCGACTTTAATTGCTTTCATCATCTTCTAAAACGTTTTACTCTCTGTATCCATTCTTAAGATTTCCATCAAATTCTTTTATTTTTTCCTGCAATTGTTCATAGATTCAGAAGATATTTAGTAGTTGTTGAAATCAATCCTGTAGGATAAACACAATCTCCCGAGGATATCAGCGGTTAGCTCAGTACTTCCAAGAGATCTTATCTGATTGGTTTGCTGTGAACAATAACAGGGATGAGATTCCAGAAACCATTTTTCCATACTCTCGACCTTGTCCATAAATAAATTGAGTGTGACAGAGATCATATGGTCCTTCCCTTTTAAGACCTGTGGTGAACGGAATGGAAGCAGAATTTGATCAATTTTGCTGGCTGACTATCACTTTTTGGATATGATTTCCAGATCTAATAATAATAATAATGACGGGCCCGACAATCCATCAAGAGTCTGGGCTGTCTTCAAATACCTTCACTAGTGGCCCGTCTCTGTAATGCAACAGTTCAATTCTGGATTTGTAAGAGGTCTCAAGTCCTCAGACCTTGTTCTAGGTCTTCTCACTCTTTTTGTCCTGTACAGTTCTTCTGTCATGAGAATCTTGGGAAGCTACCGGCCCAGCATAGCTATCCGATCTTAATGAACTTTACGACATTTGTCTTACCAGAGAGTTCATACAGTTCTCAGTTCTTCCCTTGCCGCCAGATAGTCCTGTCTTTTATAGGTCCAAAGATTCTTTGAAGAATCTTGTGCTCAAAAGGCAGAAGTTTTTCTTTATCTGCTTTGGTGGTGCCCTGAGCTTGTGAACTGTACATCAACAATGGGCGTATAAGTGTTTTATAAAGACAAATTTTAGTTTTTTTGATGAGAAATATGATTTGTAGATATTTTGATAGGCTGAGGAAACATTGATTAGCAGCCGTTATTCTTCTTCCACCTTCGAGGCTTAGATCATTCTTAGAACTAAGTATCTAGGTCCTTTTAGTTTTATAATTGACATATTGTGTACTTATTTGTAATATTAGGGAGTAGGTAGCCCAGTGGTAAGGCATCGGTTTGAATCTGGCTTATGGGGTGGACTTTTTTCATTTCGTGGCAGCCCCACAAAATGGAAAAATTGACCCCCTACCATGTTCACCTCTAGATAACCCCCCTGTGTGTCAGAAATGACCAGGAAGAGGGTAAAAAAAAAAATGTTTCATTGTAGCAGTGAGGACTGTGGGTTCAGGAGCCCTCCAGGGTCCACATGAAACGAGTACCCTAATTGGGTTAAAATCTTACAGTTCAGCGAGATTTTGACCAAATCACCTACTTTTAGAACCATTGGTCTAGTAACAGTCTTTCTTTATTAAGTACTCCACCACCAATCCTTCATGGGTTATAGCAGTACACATTTAATTTTTTTTTTGTTAACTTTAATTTTTTATTTCATTGGATATTCATATTTATTTTAACTGATGTTATAGAGAAAATATTTGAACAATAAATGTAAATTGAAACATTAAATGTTTTGGATAATTTTATAGCATAATAGTTATACTACATGTATTTTATAGCTTCTTCAAGGAACCAAGAAGCCGATCATTGGTAGCAGGAGCCGCAGAAAACGCAAGGAAAAAGCGCTGTCTTTGAGTAAGACGAAGGAGTGGGTAAGTGGTATTATATTGATCGGTTTTTGGTAGTTCAGGTCACTATGTTGCATGTTTTAAATTTAATTATGAATAATTATTAATATGCATTAATCTAAAACTAGTGCTTTAAAATATCAGCTTTTATAAATTGGTTTTACTATAATTTGTTTGGCTTTAGTGTATGCCTGAACTGTAGTTTAGCGGGTAGACTACCTCTGGAGTTTTAAACTGTAGTCTGTAATATGTTAACTTGTAAATAATTCATTTTTTAAAATGCTTAAGTCCAGATTAACTTGACATACTTTTTGCATACAAACTTTTCTTCATTAGAATCTTCATAATATGTAAATTATATCCAAAATCTCTTGAGCTAAGAAATCATCTAATCATTCCAAGAAGTATAAAATTGGGGCAATGTAGGACTCCAACGGGAGTCTTGGGCCGACAAGGAAAAAGAAAAAAAAAAAAGTATAAAATTTACGTTTTGCTAGAAGTGAAATATTTTCTCTTCCAGCTGATTGAAATTAAGTCGCTCAATCTATCTGTGTATTTACTATTGGAACAGGGATGAATAACATCTATCTCACAATGTTCCTTCTTGTCCAAGGGTCCAAGAGGTGAAAAAAAAAAAATTATTTCACCTCAATGATGACTCTGCCAAACTATATTTAGGGGGAATAATAATTGGCGGTTGTTCCGAAGATACAAAAAATTCATTTTTGAGTTCTTTTAAGTAAAAAAAAAAAAAGTGCGTAATTTTCTCAGAGAAAATGATTCAATTTTTACTTAGACTATATAACAGATACAGTAAATGTCAAAAAGAAATAAATATTTACTCCGGATGTTTATTTTATTGTAGAAAAATATAAAATTTTTACTTATTTTTCATTCAGAGTTCCATATTTTTAAAATTACCTGTAACACTAAAATAATTCATACAACATTATTTTGAGTAGAACAAATTATCTAAATTATGAACCCTAATAGATATCTTTATGTCCAATTGTTTCTGATATATAGTATTTCATAAACCAAACCATTTTGTCAAAACATCGAGAATTCAACATTTTATGAATTTATTTTGGTAAATGGAAACTAGTATTTCTATGAAAATGCTAATTATGAACTGTTTTATTCAACTGTACATTCAACTTGCTTTAATTTGAGTGCTAATAGACATTTGTGTCTTATGGTTTCTGAGATAGTTCCTATAAACTATTTTCCAAAATAGCTTATAAATCTACCTCTTTGTCGCCTTATGATTGTATTCCATTTAACAACCTCTGTAGTCCATTCAATAGAAGCTTTGAACAAATTTCAAAGTCTCTTTAATTTTTTTAAAGTTTTTAAAGTTGAAGTCATAGTCAAACAGTTTATGTTTGACTAAATTCTTGCATCTCTTGGAGTGCAATGTTACAGTTTGATTATCATGTTATAAACCTTAAGCAAATAATTTGTCCGCTGGTCAATTCTATGTAGATGGATTAATACAGTCCTATATCACTTTTGAAATATTTGGTTAAAACGGGAAGAGCAGACTTTATGATAGTTTAAATGTGAAATATTTTAAAAGCACCTGAAATTTAAAAATGGTGTGAAACCCTCTACTCCCGCCCTCCTTGGTAGCCTTACTTATTTGACTTTTCAAACAGACAATTATAGCGATTAGGTTGGTCGATGTACGACATGTCACAATCTGTAACAGACCCACCCCCCGTTACAATAATTACCCACCGACAATAATTCCTGACCAGACCCATCCCCCAAGGAGCTGTCCTATATCACTTTTGAAATATTTGCTTAAAACAGGAAGAGCAGACTTAAAGATAGTTTAATCGAGCAATATTTAAAAAGCACCTGAAACTGAAAAACGGCATAATTTTTTTTGCCTACATATATACTTAATATAAAAACCATTGAGATCATAATACTTGTTATAAAATGAGATGTAAGGTTATCAGTAATTTTATATCCATAACCCTAATAAGTTGTTAACTTAATGATTATATTCTGCATTATATGTATTAAAGTTAAAATTATATGGGATGAGATAGAAGACAAATTACTATTTTTGAGTTTATATTTGTCAATATGTTCTGATAGTGTTTTGTAGTCCTTAAGATGCCAAAATTTGGCAAAATAAAAGGTTATTAATTAACTTTAATACAAGATACTTGAGGCTGTTATTTTGGAATCTTCCTTATGTAATATAATTATAATAGTTATGTATAAATTGAATTTTACTCTATTACAATATGTTGATATAAAACTTTTCTTTATAGTCACATTCATTTTATATAGTCTAGTTTTTTTGTTTTTTTTACTTTTTGTGTTTTATTTGTTTGCTTTTATAATCTCGATTTTATCAAGGTACACAATTGAATACATATCTCAAAAATAAGCGAGTGGAGACCAATAATTTGTTTTGTTTACTATTTACTTTAAAATTATTAAATTATTTGTAAAATAGTCTGCAATAGAAAAAAAAAATTGACTCTAATTTTAGATAATCAGTCCTGAAGAGGCTTCAACAAGTGATTTAAGTCAACTATGTCCGAACCCTTCATTTTATGGAACCCTCGCTGTAGCATTTGACAAATGCCGTGATTCTTTGTTCTATATATCACAATTTCAGTTACAGAAAGTAAGTTTGTTCATTTCTTTTCATTTAGTGCGTTGTTTTTTATGTCAGTGGTGTCAGGAAATTTGTGAGTATCATATGTAACTAACTTTAAAATTAATTGTTTCATTAATTTTAAAATAACCACACAACCTTGGGAGTAATTATATGCACATTTGCAATTTGATGTAATACTACATAGTTGACTATGATCAAAAGTTGATTAGTGAGGAAAAGTCTTCATACTATACGTTTTGTATATACAAGTACTGGATAAAATTAGTGTATTGTATTTATTTATTTTTAGGAAAAGTGAGTTTCTTGATTAATTAAAAATAATTAAAGTAATTAATTATATTTTTTAGATTTAGTGATAAGTTAGATTTTTAATTCAGTTATAGTTTTTATTTAGCTACCAGTATTTCAAGAAGTATGCTTCTTAACTTCAAGTTATTATGCTTCTATTTATTAAAGAAACAAAACATATCCTGTTATTTGATGATCTTTTGATTTTAAAACTTTTTTATTTAATAATCTTAGTGATAATTTGTTGGGAATTCCCGTATTTTCTCATTGCTTGGCCACTTGTATCTGAAAATGAAAGGCAAGTTTCGAAAAGGATCAAAACTCTTGTTTACAATTTTTAGATTTTATTCCATTAAGGGCCAGTTGCCACCAATACAGTTTTAACCAAGATTTTTGAAATATCAGGTAAAATCAATAATTACCTGTTGCATTAGAAAAATTATCCTTCCAATCTAGAGGTAAATGAATGACAATGATAATTCCGTTCTCCCAGAACTTCTCAGATTTGTGCGCAATGAACTCCTCTATGTGCGTTTTGCAGTCCTCAAGCAAATTAAAGTGTCTCCTGTTAAGAGAGTTTTGAAGGGCCCGAAATAAGTGAAAATCTGTTGGGGCAAGGTCTGGTGTATAGGGGATCACATCCCAGACTCCCAGACAAAATCCAGTGATTTCTGCTGGGTCTGCAAAGACACATGAGGATGGGCGTTATTGTGATGGAAAACTATGCCTTTGCAATTATGAGACACAAATGATTTGAGATACTTGCATAAGATATGTTAAGCATTTCTGCGATATCCTGTGTCGTAGAGTGAGGGTTGTCTGTGACCAATGCTTGAATTTGGTCGTCATTAACAGTTGAAGCTCAGCTCTTTGCGTAGTCAAAATTTCCGGTTTTGAACCGAGCAAAGCACTTAGGGACTATATCGGTTGAAACTGATGCATAAAAGCACCTTAACTAATCCTTTTTAGAATATATAAACATTATTGACCAAGTAAACAAATTTTATAAACACAGAGAGGATTAAATTAAAACATCGAAAAACTCTACGAACTTATTTTATACCCCATTAGTTAACCATACAAGTAACTTTCTATAACTCCAGTTTGAATCTGTTACCTGGCAAAAGTGTATTCTATTATTATTCTGTTTCTCTCAAAATTCAATAAAATGGATTTGATCGAGATAGACGATTTGACTGATGTCAAAGACTTTGAAAAATAGTTGCTGAGGAAATAATGAAAAAAATATTTTCTATCATCGATCAAATCATTTTTTACAATGTTCAGTTGAAGAATTCTTTCAACGATTTCTACTGTTATAACTGGCTGTTGAATCAATTTTAAATTTAATTGGACCCACATTTTTCAAGATTACTGACAGTTTATGTCTGTTTTAGGTAATCTTGGTAACCTATGTTGGTTATACTGTAGTGCAACCAGCCCTTAGTTTAAACATTAATTGGCTCTTTGTTTTTAGGAATTAGTAGAGAAGTTATTTATTTTATTTCCACTAAAAATCAACATTATCAGGTCAATAAGAACATTTATATGTTGTGCTAATATTATCCAGAAGGCTGTATATACATTTGTTTCATAATTAGTTGATAATGAATACTATTACCTTTAAATAAATTAAAAAACCTTTCATGATGAAGGGCTCGATTGGTTTCACCCAAGCAACAATTATCATTTATCTTATTTGGTGGAGGGTAAAATATTTTACTTTAACATTCTCTAATTTTTATTACTTCTTATTGCAAACTTATTTTCTCTTCTTCTTCATTTTTATTTGACCATTTCTATGCAGTTGGTAGGATTGCTGCCTATGAATCATACAGGCATAGGCTTAAACCAGTTTTTCATTGTTGGTTGTGAAAGTATTTATAGTTTTTCAACAAACTTACTCGTACCTACTAAATTTTTTTATTTCTTTACTGAGTTGTCCTTAATTTTCTGTTATTTTATAAATAATAAAATAATAGTATGTATAATTCTCTATTTTTTCTTATTATAAAAAATCAAGAAATTTTGTTGTTTGTCTCCTTTCTTTTTTTTTGTTTCAAGTTATTTTTGTCAGAAATAAATTAATTTAAAAAAAATGTATTTATTGATACTTACAACTGTATTAAAAATATATACAATAAGTAAATTTGACGTTAGTTATACAATGGCATGATACAGACATATGGAGAATCTACCGATTGATAGAACTCCAACAGCCTTGGAGGATTATCAGGTATTAAAGGAGAAGCCAGATTAGAACCAAGTGGATTTGGGTGGTTAGGAAGTTTATCATGGAAGGATTGGTATGGGGTTCTGGCCAAATTTGCAATATATGGAACATTTAGGTCCTAATGGATGACTTGATTTTTGACAAAATAAGGAGCATTAAGAATTTAGGATTGTAAGGATTGGATACGAGAGGAATTCAATGGTTTAGTAGAACCTCAAAACTCAACTCCATTAGTCCAGATAGGCCTTATTATAGTCATATAAATGATTCTTTTGTAATTAGTTGGAAGTTTAAACTGTTTGTCTGGGAAGTGTTGTAATAGCCGGAATCGACAAGCAATGTCCTGTCTTTTCAGTCTTGTATGAGGATTCCAAGTCAGTCGTTTGTCTAGACATAGTCTAAGGTAGAAGATCTGTTCGATAGGAGTAAGTCGTATATTATTAAAGGACACTGTGGGGCAGGAAGTCATGAGCTTACTACAAAGAGTAAAGATTTTTATATACTTGAGGATTTATTTTAATCATTATGCCTATTTTGCTGTTGTGTTATGTTACTTTTAGCTAGCTGACTAAGATAGCAGTATTATGTAAGCATTTTATTGTATCTATTAGCTGAAACTTATTTAAGGAATAAGATTTTATGTAGCATAGTTTGAATTTGTTTACAGCGACCCTAACAATCACTAAGGAGCCTAATTAAAAATGTTTTCATCTTTTTTTTTTAATTTTCTTTGAGTAACATTTTTCCTAGAATATTGTTTTCTATCACTCTTACTGTTTGTGTCTGAATTCTCACTTAATTCAAATAAAACATTCTTAATGATTGGTTAGTTTATGGAATTTAGTAACTTCATCAATATATATATTGGTAGAATCAGAGTATAAAGTTTTTCTCTCTTGTTCTTCGATTTATTAAATTAGTTTTTGTTCATTTTAATTTTCAATATTTTGTACCCTGTTATACTTCTATCTCAATGTTACTTTTTCTTTTACACTGATTTCTATTTTTATGATTAATATATTTCCTCTGATACAGCTTTGCTTAAAATGTTTTTTCTTATATTATTTCAATTTGCTCATTTCTCAGCTTTGGCTGATGAAATAATTTATTCTTCATTCAAATTTTACTTATTTATATATTTTCATTTTTTTTTTCTCTGAAATGATTGATGAATTTCCATAATTATTTTTTTCAGTTCATTGAATATTATTTGTCAAACATCTGATTTTATATATATAATGAAATTTCTTGTTTGAGACAGAATTATTTAGTAGTTATAAAAAAAACATCTATTTGATCTCAACACTTTTTTATTATCTTAAACCTTCTACGTTTCAGCCTTTCTGGCCATTATCATTAGTCAATTTTCTTTAAAACTTCTTAAATTATGAAAGCATTATGCACTAATAAATTAATCTTTATTACATTGTCTAAAATACCCATTATAGAATATCTTACCCTCTGCTTTCACCAATTTTACACATAATGATAGTAATTCCAACATAACATTTTGACTAATTCCTAAAAATAGAGAGACAAATTTTTCTTTTAAATCCTTAAGAGCTATTTGGAACCAAGTCATTCTGGATCCAGATCAATTAATTTTTATACATAATGAAATTTCTTGTTTGAGACTGAATTACTTAGTAGTAATAAAAAACATCAATTTGGTCTCAACGCTTTTTTGTAATCTTAAACCTCCTATGTTTCAGCCTTTGTGAACATTTTCAAGGGTCTATTGTTAAAATTTTTAAAAAAAATGAAAAAATTACATTTCCAACCTTATAACATTATCACAAACATTGTTAATAAACATAACTGCAGGCCATTTTGCCTTTGGTAAAAGTAGAGGGTACAATATTGTATAATGGGTATTTCAGAAAATGTAATAAAGATAAATTTATTAGTGCATAATGTTTTTATAATTTAAGAAGTTTTAAAGAAAATTGACTAATGATAAAGAATTGACAAAGGCAAAATGGCCTGCAATTATGTCAATTAACAACGTTTTGCTGAGATAGTATAATAAAGTAGGAAATGTATAATAAAGTAGGAAATGGTTTTTTTTCATAATGTTTATGAGGTTAATTTATAATGAATGTAATGTTTTTATAATTTTTTTACTGATATATCCTTGAAAATGGCCAGAAAGGTTGAAACATAGAAGGTTTAAGATAATAAAAATTTGTTGAGACCGAAGGGATGTGTTCTTTATAACTACTACCTGATTTTTTCTTACATATGGAATTCACAAACATTGGATGTATTTGCAAATTATCGTAAGTTCTATTTTTTTTGCCATGTAACTTATTTACATCCATCAAAGTGCTCTGTTTTTACTTCATCTATTATTTATGAAAGGGGGTAGGCTATATATAACAGGTAATTATTTTATTATTTATTAATTGTTTTGTTGGGACTTCACTTGGTTTATATCTTTTAAGGATAACTGCAATTGATCGTAGTTATGAAAAAATTAGTTTCCCAAAATATTCACTTCTGTTTGTTTTGAGATGTTCAATTCTTTTTTAAAATTTATCTAATCAAACTTATAATTGTTTTTTTTTTAATGGAAAATTATTTGTAATTTTGATCCATGAAATCTCAACCACCATCATTTATGGTTGAGGTTGCTAATCGCAAATGATCCGCTTAGTTAGGAAACGGTAGCCATCGACAACCAAAAGCTGCTTAATTTACTTCCATTCTATTAGCAAAACTTATTGTAATATTAAGTGGTCTTAGATTTTTGTATAATACATTTTTCTGCATTTATTTACATTTGTCTATCATATTATTCCATGATGTTTATAATATATAATTATGATTTCCCAGGGCCAAGCCATCGACTCTGAACACTTGTCAGAGTACACAGAAGAGGAAACAATGGAGGTGAATTTTATCCAGTCGAGGATCCGTGGTTTCGCAAAGTGGGATCTCAAATACTTTATACCTTTCTTTACTAGGAGGTTCACTCAACAGGTAAGAAAATATAATATTTTATATTTAGATAACAAAATTATAGGTAAGAAAAATATATATGAAATATGGAAGTAGTGTTCATTACAACTAATTTATGACAAAGTATTTAATATGGATAAGTAGGACTATGTAACTATTCGAAAGATGGATTGTCCTGAAGAAAGCGTTGATAATGGAACATTGTAACACTTAATTATCACATTACAAGTATAAAATACAGATTATTCTTTTCAATTAAATAAAAATTCCAATGAGAATAATTCAAATAAAAAAAAATGTAATTAAACCAAATACTAATATTAAGTAAATACTATTTACTAAGTAATTATTAAACATGGTGTTAACATTTGTAATTAATAAAACTTGTACTTTATAGGAACTTAAGGACTGTAAATCACAGATGACCGACCTTACAAACCAATGGTATCAAGCAATAAGGATCTCGCCGAATGAATCAGATGAGGAGCAGCAGCCTAGCTGACAACATCAGGGTGTAGAAAATCCTTTCGCCCAAGCCTAAATGAAGTTTTTATCTACGAAAATATATTGAGTATAAATTTTATTAATTTAATGTAAATTTCTTTCTTTCTTTCTAATGAATGTTGTTTTTTCTCTTAAGAAATTTCAACAAAATTATTCTGTCCAATAGCCTTTAAATGTGGGAAATTTTATTTTTATTCGAAGATTTCCATTACATAAGTCATATTTTAAATTATATGTGAAATAATTTTAAAAAAATTATATATATTGTTTATAAAATGTTATTATACTCTGTATATGTCAAATGCTATATTTGTATTATTTATATTGTATGGCACAAATATTCTTTCATATTTACTATTGTTAGATTAAATTAAATTTCTTTTATTATAATTTGGGAAACATAATTCTTTAAATTAATTTGGGATGGTATAGAGAGTGGTTATATCAATTTAATTTTACTGTTCTTTAGATTATTCTATTTATTCACATTAAATTATAAGTTATTTTAGTTGTTTTTTTTTCAGAGGTTTATGAGTCAAATTTTTATTTATTATTTATTAAAAAAAAAATACTACCTAATATTGGATGTTTTAAAAAAAGTCTCTTTTCGATTAAATGGTTTATAATCTGAAATACACTGACTCAATATGAAATATTGAATATTTGTGGTGGCCATTCAGGGTATATTTATGTAACATTATAAATATTCTTTTGTTGAATTAAAAATTAACAAGTTACTATTGAATTCTCAGGGTTAAATGATACCTTCCAAGGATAAAACTTTTGAAAATCAATTTAATAAGATTTGAATTAAAGGAAATTTTAAATAAATTTTTTTTTTTAAATTGGAAACTAGTTTTATTTCCAGTATTATTTTACTGTGTATTTGTTTAGTTTTATTTAAACTTATTGTTACTAATTCTTGCCTTTTCGATTATTGGTGCTAGTCCTGTTAGGAGTTATTACTAGTTATGATATTTTCAATTAAGTCATTAGTTATTTTTGGAAAATTTCTTTATTTTTTTTTTTTTTGTAAAAAAAAAAAAAAAAGAAGTGAGAAATAACATCCTACTCATTTGTATTTGTTCTTTACAAAATACCTAAGATGGTTTAATATTTTTTGGTGTACAGCAGACTCCTTATAATTAATTCATTTGTAAATAATTCATTACGGCTTATAAAAATAAATATATTAAGTCGAATTGTAAGTAATTAAGTAGAATATATGAGGAACTGAATGTTAAAACTGTTTTCTTAACAAGTCTGTTATTGTATTATTATTTTATTCATGGTGTGTAAAGTCATTTTTATTTACATTCATTTAATCAAAATGCTTTTTAGATATTATAGTAATTAATTATTCTACTAGCGCTTCAGCTTATGAGATCAGAGCGTTTTAGTTTCAAATAGAAAAAAAAAGTTTACTTTTTCAATTATAACTTTTTTTTTTTAAATTTAACTTTGAAAAGATGGTTTATTGAATTTTCAAGAACATCACTAGCCCCAAAGCAAAGCTACTGATTAATTTGGATATTCTTTTTATTTTTGTCATTAGGTTGTAAAATGTTTTCTTATCTAATTTTATTATAGCTTTGTACCTAGAACTCAAATTATATTTATTTAAATTTTTATTCTAGTGAGTTCCAAAAATAATAAAGATTATATATTGTTCCGTATTATACTCATGAAGGAAAGGGCAAATGTAAGCATGATAAGGTTAATCTGCTTTTAAAAATTCATAAACATTACTATTGCATAATGCACAAAATATATAGTATATTTACTATACCTTAATTTGTTTGTTTTTTAATAGTATTAAAAAAAAAGAAGAAAATTGAAGCAAAAGTTACTTATTTTACTTGCTAAAATAATAACACTAACTCATTTGTATACAGTAGGATTTTACTAAATACGTATTTTCCAATGTATTGTTAATAAATATGTGATTTAGTTTTGTAAGACGAAGTAAAGGAGTGTAGTGAAATATTGAGAAAAATTTAAATTATTTTTTTGGTGGTGGAATTTAGGACATTGCTTGAAAACATTTCTCAATATATTTTATCTTTTATTGAGCAAATATGATTGTATTCTATTGTAATACACTACTTGAACGTTGCCTGTTTTATTTTTTATATAAAAAAATTATTTTTACTTGTTATTTCTAAACTGATTTTGTTTTTGTGATTTGTGAAGAAATATGCTGTTTTGAGAAGAATATTTAAGCTTTCAAAAAAAGAATGTTTAATACCAGCTGAGTGGATCCTTGTTTTAATGCTAGTCTTAAATTTGCGAAATTGTTCAATAGTAAAAATTAATTAAATTATACGTATCATAAAGAAACTCTAGTTTCTTAAATTATTTTCTATAATTATCCTACATGGATTAAAAACTGAAATAATCAACAGAGGAAAATTTTTCACATTCAAAAGTTTTGTGTTGTTAAAATACGCCTGTTGAAAATCTGGTGCAGTACATGCATCAAACAACTTTCACTTACCACCCTACATACGTCCCCAAGTTTTGTGTAGAATCATGGGATCGTGATCTATTTATCGCTATTTTTGTGATTTTCCAAAAAAAAAATCTAAGAAGAGGGCAAAAATTATGAACAAAAAAATTATTTTTCTGTTGCTTGAAGAACAGATATAAATTTTGTTACTGCAAATAATCCAACAGTTTAACAAAAGATAACGGAGCTAAAATGCAATCGGGAAATATTGGGCAGTCTCAGTTTTTCTTGTTCGAATCAGATGTTTCCTTTTTTCCTCCTTAATTTTAGTGATTCATAAAATTCTTCATTATTTTGTTGGTATCCATTGTTTATTGTTGATAACAATGAGAACTGTTTATTTTTCTTAAATAAACAAAATTAAACGTACTTTAAGGGAAGATTTTTTAAAAATTTGTCATTTAAGCCACGTCAGAATATTTCAATGGGGATAAGGGCTAGCTGATATTAAAGATTGTTCAATTGTACATTGACTTGTCATGTTTAATCTAGATCATTACTCGTTTTGAACAAAACCAAAAATTCTATAAACTTCCGGTCAGTCGATTTTATCCAAAAAGTTGCTGTCACATCTCAAGTATATACCCGCCTTAAATTTGTAATATTTAATTTCAATTTTGTACGACTTTTAGTTTTTGAGCTAGACTTATAACACTCATGAACACATAGACCATTTGGCAAAACTTGGTTATTTAGACAGAGAGGGCCTCAAACATAGTTCCGTCGAATTGTAGATACTTTCCTTCACAGTATATTCTGTATATTGGTAAATGATAGTAAAAAGGGAAGGAACTTATGATTGCACGTAGTAGGAGCTTAATGGCGGGAGGTAATAAGAAGTAACTAGGGGCACCTCACAGGGCATACGTTCCGTAGGATTAAAGGCAGCAAAACCTTGAAGGATCGTAGCTAATGGAAGGTAGGACAGTACTAGACACTGTTTGGGACAATCCAAGGTGACGTGGAAACGTTAGAGCTCTCCCCACCACTCCAAACAAAAACTAGAAAACTTACCTTCCTTAACAATAGCTTATCGTGATATGTACTCCTAAGCAACCACAGCTTGGCAATAATGTGTTGTCGACTGTGGTCAAAGTGTTTACTAGTTACATTATAACAAAGATCCACAGTGTATTATACATATAGATATATATGTAATTAATTGTGGTTTGATTGTGCCAAATAATGGTTCTTTTAAATAATATACTATAATTAAACTTAGTTATTTATAGTTTTTATGATGAGCATGAAAGCTTAGATGTTTACCTTGGCTTACAGCATTATCATGAATTATAATTTAATCAGTTTGTATAATTAGGAAACATTGTACAGATTTTATTTTTCAATATTCAGTTATAAATATTATTATTGTGTGGTTTCAAGGTTATACCGTATTCAATCTGCTTGAGTACTTTTTGAATGGATTTTGCTATATTTATAAATTAGATATCTGCATGAATAGAAGACTGTTTTAAAGCACATTTATATGAATATTTAAATCGGACCAAGAATTTTTATTATATTAATGCTTTTAGACATTATTTACTCTTCATAACATTGCAAATTTCATTTTTCCTTAGCAGTGATTACTGAATCTGTGTTCACAACCTCTTGTATTTCTCAATCGGCCTATGTAACTCATTTATTTGATTATAAGTTATTTATAACATTATATATCATTTATAATATTATATTTATAATTATAGTATCGAATAGTCAAAATTTCTGTTTCTCTTATTTTTGGTATCTTTGTTAGATTTAAAAAATGTTTTTATCTTGGCTCGGGGCTTTATGCTAAGGTAGGTTTTCGTTATTGTGTTACATATTTTTCTAAGTTATTGAAACCAGGGCTTTTCAGATTAATTATAATATAATGACTTTATTGTCATTTATGCCACATTACATATATATGTTTTGTTAAAAGGTTTTATATTGGCAGACTTTAACGCACTCTGTTTACAATCCCTGTCTTTAAGTCTTCACATTTCACAGGATTCAAGCATAACAAAATATGGTTAAGTTAGTAAACTGTGGTGTTCAAATGTTTGGAAATGAATTAGCCTTATTTTAAAAAGTATCACATGCCCACGGGAAACAATTTATATTAAGTAAATGGCGTCTAGTCAGTTTGTCGTAGATGGTTGTAATATTCTGAATTTCTACCTTATATAAAATTAAATGATTTTGCTACTTGTATGGGGCTATTTAAAGTACTCTTTAGATGCATGGGATGTGTCATTATAATAATTATATAAGAATTATTCACAAATAATATCTTTGCATTTATACTTGTTAACATGGTATTTTATTTGCAATGGGTGTTCTTTAGATTAGTCGGCTGCAATATATTCAGAATCAAATAATTGTGCAATGTCTTTATCTTCTCATATCTATTCGATGTTCGTATCCTAAAATTCATATTTAAACATTTCTATATTCTTAATAAGTTTGGTCCTTTATTATTACAAAAATGTAGAATTACAGATTATATATTCGTTTACATATGTTGATTTATTCTGTGTTGTAGTTGAAAATCCACTCATTAATTTTGTAGTACTATAAACTGAAACAAAATTCTGTTTTATATGTAATGTGATGAACCTACTACTTTTCTTTTTTGTATTAATATTTTTATGACACCAATTTCTATTTTATGTCCTCTCTTGTTTTATTGATCAGTTATTAATTTTATGATGCATAAATATTTTTTATTAAAAGGAAAATTTGATAAAATTAAAAATAAAACAAGACCACATGTGTTGCTCATGATAAAATTATAGAATTTATACATGTTAAGGTTTGTTAAAAGATTTTGGATTTATATATAGTTTAAATTATGATATAGAGAATTTCTATTTCATTGATTAGGTTTGTGATATATGTTTTTTTTGTGATCAATTTGGATTATTCGTTTATTTAAAAAATTTAACTATTTCTGTTGAAACTATGAATAGTTAGTTTAGATATTTTATTTATTTTGTTCAATAGAAAATCATAAGAAGTAATATTGAAGGAAAAGAAATAGTTTTTATTTTTGTTGAGTTGATGTCAAGACGGATCGGCATTGAATGCCATGGATGGTTGTGATTTATTTATTTCTAGTATTACTTGTCCTCTATAGGCAAATTTATGATTATATGAAAATATTAAAAATATATCATCAATAAAACAATGGTTTTATTTCTATTTTTTCCTTATTAATTCTCAATTCCCATAATTATCCTCGAGAGATTTATTATATAACTTATACTTGGTATTTATGTATCTTCTTTAGCTCTATAATTCTGTTAAACAATTTGGAGTCACCATTGATCAGTACCTGTCTGAATGAACATATTTTTTAAATAACTTAATACTCCAAAATGAGGCATTGCCTTTCATAATGATATAAGTCTAAATTGTAAAGCTTTTCAGGGAGCACAACAAATATCTTAGCTAAGACTGCTCTATTAAACTATCTTAAAGTCTCCTCTTCCTGTTTTAAGCTAATATTTCAAAAGTGGTACAGGACCGTCGATCCCGGGGATCTTAGCGGGGGAGGTCTTGCGGGGAATTATTGCCTTTTTCTTTTGTGGTATGATCTCCTGCTATGAAATTGTGACATATCATACATTGACCAACCTACTCGCTGTAATTGTCTGTTCGAAAAGTCAGATAAGTAAAGCTACCTTGGAGGGTTTCATGCTGTTTTACAATTTTAGATGCTTTTAATATTGCTCGATTTAAACTATCTTACTCAATATCTTATTCAATAGAAAAATAAAACTTACCAGGATTAAATCTCAATCACTTGGAAATGATTGTTAGATTGACCTGGTTAGTATTATTTTGTTATTGATATAATATTAGCTAAGACATTTTGTGTGTCCCCTGAAAAGTTTTACAATCTAAATTTATCCAATTTAAAAGTCAACACCTTATATGAATACTGCTATTCCTACAATTAGGTATGGCAAAAATGCATCTATATTTTTATACTGAGGTATTTCTAACCTCAATGATTGACTTTCAATGCTTTAATAACTGATATTAAAAGATGGTAAATAAAAATAATAAAAACATTTTTTGGAAGATCGTTGGTTAACCTTGTGTAATATATAAAAGGAAGGTAGTCTGGGTGCGGTTAAAATAACTCAAATAGTAATTAAACTATTTATTATTTGGCAATGTTTTGTCCAACTTTGCAGGGCTTCCTCAGGGTTAAAAAAGATAACAGTTAAAATTATGTAACAGTAAGAGGATAGATAACATGAAGTAAAAGTAAAGTAAGTGATAGCTAAAAATGATTGAAGATGTGTGAAAATTATATAAAAATGAACAAGATAAATTAAAGAAAATAAAAATAAGATGTACAATGAAAAGTATAAATAAGGATGAATTATAAAAAGTTATTAGACAATTAATGAAAATGGAAATAATAACAAATAAAAAAGTAAATAAAAGAAAAATATAAAAATACAGTACTAAAAAGCCGGAAAATATGAATGAAACAAAGGTCAATAAAAAAAAAAAAAAAAAATAATATAAAGAGCAAGTCAGGCAGAATATCAAAAACTTCTTCCAGTCCAAACCAACCATATTTTACTTGTAAGGAATTGATAAACTACCAGGAAGGTTATAGATACAAGGTTAATGGTGAATACATAATAAATCAATATATTCTTGTTATTAAATGAGAGCTAAATGAATGTCTGATAAAAAATGGAAGTTACTTATGACTCGCCCTGTTAGACTAATGTAATGCTAACATCTATGTTTCAATGTTTTTTTTATATCTAAAAATATCTATACCATCCTCTCTTTTCCACTCTCTCATATCTCCTTCTTTCAGTGATCCGTAGCATTTACTCAATTTACTACAAAAGTTCAATTTAAACTAAAATAAAATTAATGAAATTATTAATAAATAGGAATTAAGAAATAAATAAAAATTAACAGCAGTAGAACAGAAAAAAAAAAAAGTTAAAACTAATAACTAATAAATAGACTAGAAAATGATGCATAAATTAAAAACAATTTAATGAGTTAAAAATAAATAAATATATAAATTAAAAACTAGTGAATAGATTTAACAAAAATAATAATACCTAATACCCTCAGAGCTAATTACTATGTAGGTGAAGATTCATGATGCCAAGGGCTGCTTTAGAAATTGATTTAAGTAGTATTAAATGCTTTGTTCTTTCTGTATTAAAGTATTTGATGGTATAAATACTTAATCAGTACTATTATATTTATTTACCTAATTCTCTTCAAATCACATTCAACCTCAATGCCAAGAAAATCCATGTTTGTGTTCCTGGGAAGTTGGTAAGGGATTTAACTCTTAATAATGTAAGAAATATTGTGTAAAAGTATATATTATATTATATTTTCAGATATTGAACTTTTTTCTTTTTTAATTTACATGAAAAATATAGCTTTTATCATGATCTTACTTCCAAAATTAAGCTAGAAGTCAGGATTAAACTGCCTTCTTACTGATCAAACTGAATTATCATCACAAGGTAAGTTGAAGCTGCTGCAAGCATCTAAAAATTAATCAATGTTTAATATCATTATTAAAATGAATTATTTATCAAAATATTGAAATGTAATTTCATTATTGAGATAGTTTCAACCAATTAAAAACTAAATAATAATTATAATTTAAATATTATTTCTGTAATTGAGATGTGTTGTAAAAATAATCTCCTTGGATATTATGAAATTTTTTGTTCCTAAAATGGTTTTTCATTAGGTTTGGCAGCCTTTGGAACATTTCTGGTACTAATGGAGGTTTTCTTAGCAACCTGAAACCAGAGTTGGCCAAAAATTAGCTGATCTATGAATACTATATTTATATAAAAAATAAATGTTAGCAGCTAGACAGATTTGACAAAAAGCTATGAAGGTACTTATCAGAATCCATAATAAGAAAAGTTTCTACTTTTATAAAAATGATTTTTGAAAAATTCTCGACAGTATAACCATTTTAAGAACAATGAATTTGAAATGGGCGAACTGCCCGAAATGTTCCAATAGTAAAATAACGTAGCTAAAGCAGAGTGAAACATGAATTGTTTTACCGAATGCACCAAAGTGAAGTCCAAATTGAAGAGGCCACATGCTGTAAAGACGACCTCTCTCCTCATGGTGAGGTGGAGCAGTAGTTTCTCCTAGAAATATGTCCATTGAAGAACAAATAAAATCAACACTTTCTTTGAAGCTAGGCATCATTGATTTTTAGAAGTAAAAGTTTAAACTTCAACGACACCATTACTTCATAAAAAAATGGAATAGATATTTACACAGTCAGTCGAATTGACAATCACCATTCAAAAGCCAGACTGACTTGAATTATGGGACTCAGTCCAACTGACCCACAGTGGGCTATTTGATCAGAAAAGCTAGCTACAATCTAAATTTTTTTTCAAAATATATGTCATATACAATATTTTAATTGAGTAGCAAGATCATCGGAGTATTGAATATTGCTTGAACTCGACCCTTTTTCGATGCAGAACAGGCTTTTAATTGAGTTTGGCGCCCGGGACTACTTTACAAGCCAATTTAAACAACCCATCCACACCCTTGCGGATGGAGGAATGTACAATTATTTGGCAAACGTGTAGAGGCTCCTTTAGAAATGGTCATTGGTTGTTCTTCCTAACTAATCTTAGACCAATTTTTAAAGGATTGTTTGTGTATTCCAAAACAACGAATTACTTTCATGATCGAAGGGCTTTATCATTTTTGTTTCGATACTTACTCTATGTGTATTTCCTAAATAAAAGTAATTATTATTGTTAAAAATAAATTATTACTTACATTTCGTATAAGCTCATTGCTTTTATCATTTGCCATCAGATGATGGAGGATGTGATTAAACTCCTTCGTCTAAAATAAAAAAAAATTATGAAAAATTTATTCTCTAATGTTAGAATGAGCGAAACAAAAGTATTTGTGTCAATAGATTCTATAATAAAAATATTGTTTATTACTACTAGGAAGTGGAAAAGCTGGACAGGTGTCTATACCATGAATATAGTGTACTTGTATATCTATATTCACTTCTTTCATGGTAATAAAGCAACATGGTTTGTATAGCAAAATGCTAGTAATACTTCACGATTTTTTGGCCAAAATCTAGCTGTTTGCAATATGCAGGGAATACCAAAAGTAGCCGAGTATGTTCGAACTATTTGCCATCAGTGCCATTTGTGCACTAATAATGCAAGAGCTCAAGAGGAGAAAAAAAAGTCATTTCATTCCAATTTTTAATTACTTTAGTGAAAACTATCCACAATAAATAGTTGAAATTGATGACTTTGCCAACCAAATAGGGGAAGAAAATGGGTGCTGTTACAGAAATTACAAAAAATTCATTTTTGTGTTCTTTCAATTAAATAAACAACTGTGCGTTATTTTCTGTTCAAAAAATATTGAGGAGAAATGTTAAGTAAATATAATTAAAAAGTAAATATTGAAGGATTTAGGATGCACGACCTCTGAAGTTTATGTTGCTCGAAAAAACCCTAAAATTTTCGCTAATTTATCATTCAGAGCTCCAAATTCCTAAAATTATTGTAGCGACATTGCTATCTCTTGGTCAATACTGGAACTACTTACAGCCCCGCTAACCAATATCGGCCGACATGACGCAACCTACCAGCTAACACCTGAACTACTTCTGTCATCAGGCAAACGCAGTATATTATTTGTATTATTTTTTTATATACTTTAAATTCATACATGTGAAAACCTGTTATATAATCTAATATTATTTGAATCAATAAAGAATTTTCATATCCACTAAAAGCTAACTTCTTACATGTAGCATCTCTTGATGGCGTTTAATAATAACCCAGAGAGTTGACTAAGCAAAAACCTGGCTAACCAAAGGTTGAGAAGTGTGAGAATTTCCTGATGAGACAGTGAGTAACAATATACATACTGGATCAGTTCTTTCAAGTGCTCAATTTGGAAATGTATATCGGACTTTTTCACTCTGTCCTTCTCTGGATCTCTCCTCCTTTCTAAACATTTTGTTCCTCTCTTAAGGAACTACAGCTGGTTTCTGTTAGACGTGCTATCCCCTTCAGGTCCCTACGTAGCGAAGTGAGGTTCCATTCTGCGAGGATTAATGGCTTATCATCCTGTAAACTCATCTTCTATCCAGCAATCTAAACTTGTGAGCATCCATAGCCGAAGCCCTTAGACTTTTTATATTTTAATCAAAGCCACGCTTTACCTCAAATTCGTCAATTTTAAACTATAAGTTAAATAAATACAAATATAACAAAATGAATAAACATTGTCATACATACACCAATGGGTGAATGATATGGGAAATTTAATTTAATTTTATCGAACGTAAATCAAAACTTAGTCCGAAAAGATTAAAACGTGCAAATTGAGAGATAAAACCAAAAAGGTGCAATATAAAATCAGTGTTATTAAAATGCTTTTTTCCATGATTCGGGAATTACTGTCGAGATTCAGGGGGAACAAAATATGTAATTACTCGAAAATTCTGTCATTTATTATAACCAACCAAAAAATACGACGTAAAATACATAATGTTATGTACGAGTGGTGTAAAAAAAATCCCTGTAAAAAGCAGGCAGTTTCCAAATAACTAGACAGATGTTAAAAGAGCTAATTGTTGAAAAAAATTCTACATTTTCGATAAAAAGATCTGGAACATTGGGAAATGCCTAATGAATTAAGGAATCAGTAATTATTCCAGTTTTCTGAAAGGGGCCGAGAACCATTTGTAATATCTATCTAGGAATCTCACTCCTTCCTGCATGATATAAAATATTTACGTATATTATTAAAATCTTAACAAGACGAATCACAGCATTACGCTTAAGAAACTATCCAATATTAGCAACGCTATATTAGGCAAAATCGTTCAACAATTGATCAAGTTTTTTCAGTATGCCAAATATCACAGAATAAGCTCGAATTCAACGTTGTAGCGCATTAGTTTTGTATAGACTTCTAAAAGGCTTACGGTTTTATTAACCAACTGAAGCTATTTGAGGGAACAGCTCCCGATAAATATAACTGGTTATAAAAGTGGTAAATAAGACTGGAAATTATTAACGAATTGATCTCTAAAATGATAATACACAGTGAGCGAAAGGGTAAACTTCCTAGGGGTAGGCCGAAACATAGGTGGTAGGATTGCGTAAAGACTGATTTAGTAATTTTGAGTTTGGACTGGCGGCAATGGAGAGATGTGTGTAGAAAAGTGGTATCGGCAAGGAACCTTCCGATTCGGTAAGCTTATTATTATTATTTTATTACTATAAGTAGGTGTATTCTTCTTTTATAACGCGTGCTAATAGGGAAACCGCTTAACCGATATGAAACCCGAGAGTTATATAAATATATATGTATATTATTTATGGAAAATTTGATCAAAACTACCTTTTGAGTTAGTTCCGATGTAGAGGCAGCAATGTTCCAGGTGATGCTCAAAAAGCAAACAATCCATAATGTTCTGTCATCTTCGAATAGCAGACGCTGGATATCGAAGTGATCGCTCATTTTTTGGCTTCTGTACATGAAGAATGTAAGTACAGTGACTCCTACGAAGGAGACAGCAATCAATACACTGAGGAGCCAAGCAAAGGAGGTCTGGAGCGTCTCACAGGCATCACAGAGCTTGTTGTGAACATCGGAAAGTATAGCCACCATCTGGACTTGTTGAGGGGATCCGGTTTTCATCTTCAGTTCATTCAAGGATTCACAAGCTCCTTCCAACCTAATATCTACGAGGCAGGCCAAAACTGAGAACTGCAACGTGGTCAACCACATGTTTGATATGAAAATGCAGGAAAACAAAGTACGCATGATATTTGAGGTAATATAAACTTGCCAAAAAACTAGAATTAAGTTTATAGAAGATGCCAGAACATCAAATAGGCCGAAATCCTTCTTCATGTGGATATTTAAAAAGCCATATACTTCTTCAAGGATGTCAATAATCTGACGGACTGCACCGACCCTCCAAATCGAGGAGCTTGCTGTTGTAATGTACAAGATGGACTGGCTGATTATCAAACACGAGTTTAAAGCTAGTCCTGTTTTTTCGACATAGTTCTTCCCCCTCTGCATAATAGCAAAAAAGAAATAATTCATACAAAACGCAAAAAACACGACCAAGACGCTAACTATTATTGATATAACACTAAATAAACATGGTCTGTTATAACGACCTCTGTGCAAGACGAAAGGAAAGATTCCGAAAATTGCAGAGAGGTAATATACAAGACGAAAATATTTATGTTTTAAGAGCATAACTGCAGGTTTTTTCTCGGATCGATAAGGACCTAACGCCATAGTAAATAAATGTTCCCTGCTGGTACAGTTTTTCTTGTTATGAAACAGAAAGTTTTCCGGGTCGAAAGTCATTAACGAAGATCAATCTAGAACAACAAATGCTTAATCAGATCTAATGTCAATCTATTGTTTGTATCTGTCATCAGCCCCATTCCGATTTGATAAACTGCACAATGAGCAAATAAAAAAAATAAAAAAATCGTGAACGGGATATCCCTGTAAGACGCTGTGCTATGTCTAGGTCCCGGGCTCAAATCCCTGGCAGATAATTATTTATACTGTCACTCTAGCAATGAGCCAACCCTGTGGGTTTGGGAGCCCTAGGACGCGCTCAGTCTCTATAAAGTGGGAAGAAAACACTACAGAACAAACTCCTGGCTGTTGAAAAAACCGTTGTTTAAAAAGCTGTACTTCAGTACAGTATGAATATTCATGGGCTCTACAGATTTTTTTCTTATTGACCTCATCTTTAAAAAAAATGTTTTATTTATTTATTAACTTATGATTTATTTTATTTTGACAAAATAAAATTTTGGTGGACTTGATGACGCTTAGGAAGATTAGCATTTTTAGTTCACGTATTAAATCACTTCGAAGGACCATATTCAATTTATTTTTAAAAAGGAATTTTCATGGATGAAGGCAGATTCGACAATTTACAAGGTGAGGGGATTTACTTGATAGATAGTACTATCGATATTTTCAATGTGAGCTATAATTCGGTATGGAATATTCATATTTTCAACATCTCCAAAGCATAATTTAAAATCATAGCTTAGTTTTGGGAGATGATTTGTAAATATTCCCCATTTTTTGTCGGCTCAACCGTCGTAAATTTGAAAAACAATATTGAAGATGTTTATTTGATGATGAAGATTTAAAAAGTTTAATGTCACTTGAAAGCGGTTAAATAGTATTGGTATTTATCGATCCCTAATCGATTTAATAATCGCAAGGGCTCTTCACAAAAATACAATTATGGTTTTTGCAAAATTTTACTTCATTTTATTATTCAAATACATACGACAAATATCCGTCACAAGTAATGACGGTTTATATTTGTGCTGTGAAAAAAGTGCCATTAAAAACCAGGTAGTTTTCAAATAATTGCGTTAAAAAGAGCTTGTAGCGTTATTTTATATTTGATAAATAAGCAGTCATTTATTTCTTTTTAACAAGTCTAATGAATCAATGAAAATAAATAACATAAGATGGTCGGGGATGCGGTCAGCAAAGATTCAAAAAAACTTATTTATTTTTCCGACGTTTCGACCTGGATTTTAGGCCTTCATCAGGGCTAAAACAAAAGTTGATCAACTACTATATAAAATGTACTTCAAAAGTTTTTACTCTCTGACGCCGGTGAAGCAGTAAGATACCTGGGAATTCACCTAGATCGCCGCATTACCTGGAATCATATTAACATTAAATTAACCCAGGTTAGCAATGCTATATCCAAATCGTAAATAGAAAATTTAAATTATAAAATAATTATGAATAAATGAAAAAAATACACTCGTTTCAAAATAAGGTTCTAAGAATCGCAGTGGATGCCCCTTGGTTTGTAAGAAATAGCCAATTGCATTGGGAACTAAAAATGGAATTAATAGAAGACTATCAAAACAGTGAAATTTCACCCCTCCCCCAATTACCGGCAGTTGCAGGAGGAGTAACTTAGAACTTGGGAAATCCAACCTCTTCTCGAATACTGAAGCCCAGGCTGCTTCTGCAGGAGATTCTGTTCTCATTGACATTGCTGCTGTTTTTGTTTTTTTTTTCATTTCTCTTAGTCTCTTTCTCAAATTAACTTTTTTTCCCATTAGAAGTCAGTTATTTGTGTTTTTAACTTTGTGAATGTCACTCTTTTTACTATTAACTTTCCTTTTTCTCTCTTCTTAAGAATTTCCATTTTTATAAAATAAAAAATGAAACTGTTATATCAACCATGTACCACGTATTATCAACTCACAAGCCGGATCTGGTATTAAATAAAAATATATTATACTATACCAAGTACTATCTACGTAATATATTGTTATGTATATTTCCATGTTAGTTTATTATTATTTAGTTTTTATTTTTATGTTTCTCTGAATCAATTCTGTAATCTCGTTTTATTTTTCAGCCCTGATGAAGGCCAGAAATTCAGGTTGAATCGTCAGGACTAATAAATAAGTTTTGTTAATTTTTATCTTTTTGCTGACCTCACCCCGACCAACTTCTCCTCATATTAATTTACGATCAATTATTAACACTTCATTATAAATAACTTGAATATGAATTGAAAATTAAATAAAGTTTTGTACTCTAAATTATCTTTTATTAAAAAAACTTGCAACTGAACGACGTCAGGAGCATAACTAAAATGCGCGAACGTTGGGATCATAGCAATCCCCGTACTAGTACTTGTACACCCGAGCCCAAGAGGAGAAAAAAGGCAGTTATTTTACTCCAATTTTTGATTACTTTAATGAAAACTATGTATAAGTACAAAACTGATGAGTCTGCCAAGTATATGTAGGGGGAATAAAAACTGGCGGCCGTTTGAAAGTGATAAAAGAATTTAATTTTTCATTCCGAGCTCAATATCTTAAAAAGTAGGAACAACACAAGAAAACCTAAGAAAACATCATTTAAAGATGAGCAAATTTGCTAAAATATGAACCCTAAAAGAGTTATTTAATAGTTCTCGTTAAATAGTTCTCGATATATACCCTTTTAAAAAGGAACATTTCATAACTGATAAATCAGAAGTCAGTGAATTTATTTTGAAAAACCTATATCTCAAAAACCATTTGACGTACAAATGTCTATTAGCACTCAAACTAAAGCTAGTTTAATGAGCTATAAAGTAGTTTTTGATGTTTATCTTCGTAGGAGTAGTAGTTTATATGAAATTTGTTAAAATAAATTGATTTATAGTTGTTCCGTCAAATTTTTATTTGCCAAAATTATATTATTATGTGAATATCATAACAACTACTACCCCTACGAAGATAAGTGTCATAAACTACTTTATAGTAAGTTAAATTTCCTTTATTTTGAGTGTTGGCAGACTTATTAGCGTCTTATGGATCTAGAGATATATTTTTTAACAAATATCCAACATTTTATACAACAGCTAGAAATTAACATTTTGTGAGTTTATTTTGTCAAATATCATAAAAACTACTACTCCTACAAAGATAAACATAATTAACTATTTTGTAGTAAATGTAACTAGCTTAAATTTGAGCGCTGGCAGACATCAGTATATCCAATGGTTTCTGAAATAAAGTTTTTCATAAATCAAATTTATTGTCCGAACAACTATAAATCAATTTATTTTAGTATTTATCATGAAAACTACTATTCCTACGAAGGTAAAGGTCATAAACTTCTTTATAGTTCATTATTCTAGCTTTAATTTCAGTGCTAATAAACATCTGTACGTCACATAGTTCCTGAGATATAGATTTCTCAAAATAAATTAACTAACTACTAATCTTTCAGCAGAATCTTAAGAAATTTTGCTTTTTAAAACGCTATATCGCGAGAACTATTGGACGTAAATAGCTCTTTTAGGGATAATATTTCAGCAAATTTACTTTCCTTTAAATAATGTGCTCTTAGGTTTTCTAGTGTTGTTGGTAGTTTTTAAGATATAGAGCTTCGAATGAAAAATTAGTGTTTTTTAAGGTTTTGAAACTGCCGCCATTTTTTATTCCCCCTACCTATACTTGGTAGACTCATCAATTTTGACTATTAATTATACATAGTTTTCATTAAAGTAATCAAAAATTTGGGTGAGATAACTGCCTTTTTTTTCTTCCCGGCTCTTGTATACCAACTCCAGCGGATAACTAAGCGGATAGCATCTGTCAGAATGAAGGCGTTCCGATTCTGTTTATTTTTACTGCGCAAATGTACAATGTCCTTATGAGGGGAAATGAAATATCATTGCATATGTATATGTCGCTTAACCGACACCATCCCGAAGTGTAAACTAAACATGTATGTATATCATTTATAGACAGTTTTGATAATTTGACTACCTTTTGAGTTAGCTCTGATGAAGAGACAGCTATTTTCCAGGTGATGGTGAAAAAGCACACGATCCATAATAATTTGTCATCTTGAACTAACAGAAGCTTGATGTCGAAGTTTTTGTTCATTTTTTGGGTTTTATAAATGGCGAAAGTAAGTACAGTGATTCCTACGAAGCATACAGTAATCAATACAGTGAAAAGTAGAGCAAAGGAGTTCTGGAGTGTCTCACAGGCATCACAAAGCTTGTTGTGAATATCGGAAAGTATTGCGACCATCTGGACTTGTTGAGGGGGTTCGGTTTTCATCTTCAGTCTATTCAATGAATCGCAAACTACTTTTAACCTACTATATATGAGGGAAGCCAGAGCTGAAAACTGCGACATTGTCAACCACAGGTTTGTTATGAGAATACAAGAATACAATGTATGAATGATGTTCTGAGAATTATAAACTTGGGAAAAAATGAGCGATAAGTTTATAGAAGACGCTAGAATGTCAATTCGGTCGAAATCCCTCTTCAAGCGAATATTTAAGAATCCATCGACTTCTTCGAGAACGTCAATAATCTGACAGACAGCATTGACTCTCCAAATCGAGGTGCTTAATGCTGTGATGTATAAGATGGACTGGCTGATTACAAAACACGAGGTTAAAGCTAGTTCTGCTTTTTCGATAAAGTTTTTCACCATTGGTAAAAAGGAATAAAAGATATAAGTTATACCAATCCCAAAAAACAATATCAGGGCAGTAGCTACTACTGATATAACACTAAATAAACATGATCTGTTGTAACGACCTCCTCGCAAGACGAAAGGGAAGATTCCAAAGATTGCAGAAAGATAATATATAAGACGAAAATATTTATGTTTTGAAAGAATATCAGCATGGTTTTTTCCTAATCGGTCAGGGCCCAAGACCATCATTACGAAAGGTTACCTGCAGATAGAGTTCTTTCAGTTGTGAAACTGAATATTTTGCGGGTCGAAAGTCATTAAGGAACATCAATCAAAGAAAAAAAAAAGTGTAATCAGATTTAATGCCGATCTTTTGTTTGTGGCAGTCGTCGGCTACATTATCATTTTAATGAATATAAGAAGTTGATTGCAAGAAGATATTTCGGGTGGTGGTCAATAAAGCTATCAAACTAGTAGAAGAAAACTATATATTATTGCTGATCAACGTTTCGCCCCACTTTTCAGGGCTTCGTCAGGGTTGAATGAAAAAAAAACTATCTAAAAATTCTCCCATTTTTCAGATGGGATATACAGAAATTTGTGAGATTTGTATTTTTATTTAATAATTTTAATATTATTTTTTAATCAATGTACTTATATAAACTTTTTTGTCTCTCTCGTATACATGTACTTCTACATTTATTTCATATAATTGCCTATTCTAATATTAGACAAGGGGATCATACTGGAGACTCGTGAGGTCCTTCGTCAACAAGAAGTGGAGTGTCCTGACATCGGGAGAACAGGCTGAACTCCTAGCCACAAACTATGCAGCGAGCGATGCTGAACAGACGACCAATGCACCTCATCCACATCCTGGACCACCGAGCCCCAACGAGAAGCCTCTATTCTCCTCCTTCAACCAACTAGAGTCTGTATTACGAAGCGTCAAAGGGAACAAGGCGTCAGGAATAGACGGAATCCCGTATGTACTCATTAACTCGTGCATGTGGATCTCATACTTTCCAATCGCATGGAAACGAGCTATTGTAATACCTCTACTCAAACCGGGGAAGAAGGGAGACTCGACCGAGCACTATCGTCCGATCAGCCTCCTCTCGCACATGAGTAAGGTGTTTGACTGGCTCATCAACCACCATCTGATAGAACACTGCAGAGAGGAAAATGTCATCCCACCACAGCAGACCGGGGATTCCAACGGGGAATCGCCTGTGAGCACTACCTGGCGAAGCAGGTGTGAACACACCATAGGGCAGATGAAGAAAAACTGTCTGACGCCCTTCATCTCACTAGATTGCAGCCAAGCCTTCGAGAGTGTTTTCCACCCGCTCCTACTCCGCCGACTGAAGTTTCCCGCCACCCTATGCCGACTCATCGGAAGCTATCTTAGTGGAAGATCCCTCGTCGTACGGGTACGCGAGAGCCTCTCCTCTCCAGTCCGCACCACCTGCGGAGTACCACAGGGATCTATACTAGTACTAGGTCCAGTACTATTTGTCGTCTTTACGGCACCTATAGTAGCCATTGAACACCCAAAGGCAGTGGTAGCAGCCTATGTGGACGACATCGGCATCTACGCTTTCAGCATTAATACCAAGACAGCCCTTACCCGCGCTCAAGAAGCTGCAGCCACCATCACTAATGCACTTAAAAGTATTGGGATTAGGTTGAACCCCGGCAAAACGGACGCCATCGTGATGTCGTTCCAAAAAGGAAAGAAGCCACTGCCTACGACCTTCAAAGAGGATGAAGTCGACCAGCGAATCTCCAACTCCATTCTCTACCTGGGCGTCACACTGGATAGGCACCTCACCTTCTCCAGTCGCGATCGGGAGAGACTTAAGCTTGCCCGCCAGAATAGCTACAGGCTCTTCTATCTTCTGAAATCCCCCCAACTCTCACTAAGGCTGAAGCTGCAAATCTACAAGGCGATAATCCGCCCGACTCTGCTCTATGGTGCACCCCTGCTGCGTCACCTCCACCAAACCAAGCTTGAAAAGCTGCAGAGCTATCAGAATTCCGTCCTCTGGCGAATCATCCGTGGGACAACTCTACAAAGGGCCAGAAACACCACCATTCACCAGGAACTCCAGCTTCCCTCTGTCCCGGAGTATATAAACCGAAGGCACATCAAATTTTTTGATCGGCTGAAGGCCTGTGCCAACCCGCTCTTCAGAGAAATCGCCCCTCCAATAAGACCTGGGAGGTAGAAAAGCACTGTCCCCTTGGTAGACGTCCTCGCCGGGGGAAGGACTCCGGGCTCTGTAGCTTGAAGTCACCACACCACCGCCACAACCACCAGCCGGAATGGTCCCTCTCCATTCCCTGTTAGCCCTCAGTTATTATACCATCAGTGTATACCCGCCTTCAGCGGACATTGTAATTAGTCTTTTAATGCCATACCGCAAACAAAGACGTAATTTGTATTTTGTATATATATATATATATA
>NW_027110668.1:22148-25874 GCF_000696795.3 Halyomorpha halys | reverse complement strand
ATTGAACAGATCCGCTACCTTGGACTACATTTGGACAAACGATTAACCTGGAATCCTCACACAAGACTGAAAAGACAGGAAACTGCGCGTCGATTTTGACTATTACAGCACTTACTAGACAAACGGTCAAAACTTTCAACACATTACAAAATACTGATCTACATTACTGTAATAAGGCCAATCTGGATATATGGAGTTGAGTTTTGGGGCTCCACTAAACCTTCGAATTCCTTTCGTATCCAATCCTTACAATTTAAAATCCTTCGTAAAATCCTCAATGCTCCTTACTTTGTTACAAATAAAATCATACATAAATACCTTAATGGTCCCTATGAAACTGATCTAGCCAGAACCAGATATCACTCCTTCCATTATAAACTCCCTAACCACTCAAACTCCCTAGTTTCTAACCTTGCGTCCTCTTCCATTCCTGACAATCCTCCGAGGGGCCTGAAAAAAAATGACCACGAGATCTGCTAATGTCATTAGAGTGCTACCAATGGGTAGTTTCTCTACACGCCTGTAACACTCCAATTTAACTTAGATCAGATTTACTGAATGTATTATATAATATACAGTTGTAAATTTCAATAAAGATATTTTTAAAAAAACATTTAAAGTGGAGTAAATTTGCTAAAATATGAGCCCTGATAGAGTTGTTTACGTTCAATATTTAATATTCGATATATGTTTTTTTTTTGTTTTTTTTAAACCAACATTTTATATCAAAATAACGAAAAATAAATAATTTTTTGAAAACTAAATCTCAGGAACTTTAAACCTACAGATATCTATTATCACTCATATCAAAGCTAGTTTCGTGTACTGTAAAGTAGTTTATCACGTTTATCATCGTAGGGGTAGTAGTTTTTATGATATTTGACAAAATAAATTCACAAAATGTTGATTTAATCTCAGGTAGTATTAGATGTACAGGTGTCTACTATCATTTAAATTAGAGCTAGTTTAATGTACTATTAAGTGGATTGTTATACTTATCTTCCTAGGTGAATAGTATTTTCTAAAATAAGATGATTTCTACTTTTTCAAAAAACGTCGGTTGTTTCAAAAAGTTAAAAAAATTAATATTTTGTGAATTTATTTCGACAAATACCATGGAAATTAGTACTCCTATGAAGATAACTTTATAAGCTATTGTTTAGTACATTAAACTAGCTTATTTAATATTAATTAAGCTTATAATTATTCCTTCCATAATAAACTCCCTAACCACACAAACCCACTAGTTTCTAACCTTGATTCCTCTTCCATTCCTGTCAATCCTCCGAGGCACCTGAAAAGAAGATGGCCCCGTGACCTTATATTGCAAACTGTTTTTAGAGTTCTACTACTGGGTAGTTTCTCTACATGCTGTATCATATCATTATGTCATTATGGTCAAATTTACTTGTTGTATTTTTTATACAGTTGTAAATATCAATAAATAAATAAATAAAAATTAAGCTTATTAAATATTTACTAATAAATATTTATTAAAAACTATAAATTATTATTTGTGAATTGATTTAAATTTTTATGGACGTAATTTCATATGAATATGCAAATATCATAAAAACTACTACTCCTACGAAGCTAAACGTTATAAACTACTTCATAGCACATTAAATTATCTTTAATTTTATTGCTAACAGACATCTCTGCGTCTTATGGTTCCTGATATAAAGTTTTCGCACAATAAATTAGCTAACTAAAGATTTTCAGTAAATGTTTTATGGAATGTTGCTTTTAAAAAAAAAAAAATGTATATAAGGAACTATTGAATGTAAACAGATCTATTAGGGCTCATATTTTAGCAAATGTACTTAACTTTAAATAATGTTCTATTAGGTTTTCTAGTGTGAGTAGTTTCAAAGAAATAGAGCTCGGAATGAAAATTTTGTTTTCAATCAGTCGATATTTTGTATTCCTCCTAACTATACTTGGCAGGCTTAATTAAATCAATCAAAAATAGTGGTGTATAATTTACTTTTTTTCCACCGGGCTCTTGTACCATAAGGCTTGAAGGTTTTTAACGGTCAGGAATTCTGTTATATTAAGAAATTAATTAAAAATTCAAGCAGAAAACGGAAGGTTTGGAGTTTAATCATTAATAGTATAGGAAATATGAAAAAAAAGAACTTGCTAATTATGAAAAATTAACCTTTATTTAACAATAATAAATATAATTTGATGGTTGCTCTTTCTTCAAAGTGTGGTTAGTAGGTTAGAGGTTATGGGGTTACTCCTCCTCACCAAACTGTATTAGAATCACTAGGTAACTTGAAGTTGCTGCCAGCATCTACGACCAATCAAAGTTCAATAACATTTTTATTGATATAATTCAATTTTAGTAATATTTATGAAAAATATATAATAAATATATAAAAGGATATTCACGCCGTTTTTAAATTTCAGTGTTTTTTTTATTATTGCTAGATTAAACTATCTTGAAGTCTCCTTTTTCCGTTTTAAGGAAATATTTAAAAAGTGACTTAGAGGGGGTCTTAGTGGGGTGGATCCGCGGGGGAAGGATGGCCTTTTTTTGTATTATATATTCTTAGCCAATATATATGAAATTCGAATAATGGATATGCCTTAATTGGGAAAATAATCTTGAGCTAATGAGCGGTTGATCTTGAGGAAATCTTGCACAACCGATGTTCAAGCACTTCCTCACAAAAAACTGAATCCCTAATCTGCTTGGGTTGTAGTGATATAGATCAATTTTTCTTTTCGATACTACACATTTTTGATGCTTTCGTTTTTGATCTGTTAATTATTTCTCGAAAAATATTCATATTAAGTCCCAGATCTGATCACTAATAAACTCAGAGTGAATTATCAGATGCCTTACTGAATGGACTAAACTAAAATCCAAATCGAAGAGGCCACATGCGGTGAGGACGACTTCCCTCTTCAGCGAGAGGTGCAGCAGTAGCTTCTCCTGAAAAATAAGACAATAAAAATATTTTCCTTAAATAATTAAAATAAATATACCAGCATGACTAATTATTTTTAAAATATTGTATTTATTAGCTCAAAACTCAAAGAACAAATCAATAATAATCAACTGGGGAATTCGTAAGTGTTAAACCCAGGATAGGAAAAGATAGAGAAGGATCTGAGAAGATGATTCGGGGTGCGGTCAGCAAAGAACACAAATAGATAATAAAATAAAAAAAAAATATTAACGCTAACGTTTCGACCAGAATTTCAGGCCATCATCGGGGCTAAGAATAAAAACAAGATAATAAGCACAATGATAGTATATAATATAATTACAGAAAAACAAAAAACATAAGATTATGGAATTACAGAGAAACAATAAATAAAAGAAGATAACAGATTACATAGGAACATAAGTAATATTTTTTTTTTTTTTTTTGATAGATAGATTTATTTATTGATAGATATTACAATCTGCCACACAGTTGTGGGCAATAGATAATATTGATAAATGATCTCATACATACTAAAATAAAAATTAAAAAATTAAAAACAATTAAAGAAAAAAATAAAATAAAATAAAAATAAAAAAAATAAAAATAAAAAAAAACTCTTAAAATATATACAAACAAAAGAATAGACAAGATGAACATAATCAGACTATGAATTGACTATTGTATGAAAAATAAATAAATAAAATAACATAATGATAAAATAATATATACAATATTTACAGAATCGACCTGAGGATCCCTGAGCCCACTCTATCCTCCACGTGTG
>NW_027110668.1:16157-21253 GCF_000696795.3 Halyomorpha halys | reverse complement strand
AGCGGAGGGTAAGGTATAAGGTTTGGGGTAATATGGATTTGAGCTTGAAAAGCAATCCGGAATGCCATACCCGGTCAAAAGCTAAGTAATATTGAAGAAAACGCATAATATAATATTATAAAAATATTTATGTATTATTATATTGTATTTATTAGCTCAAAAGTCAAATAATATAACTTATATAACTATATATCTACTTCTTTAATTTTCTTATTCTACTTACATATTCAATTAATCACATATAGTTTTTTATTTTTTTTATATATTATTTCAATTTTAAATAATTTCCAATTTTTTACATGAATTTATTTAGTCGATTTTCAGATCTATATTGTTTTCGTCTTTTATTTTTACTTTAATATTACTATTTTATCTGTACGTTATTATATATAGTTTTAATATTTTTATAATATTACACTAAGCATTTTCTTCAATACTACTTATGTACTTATATTATCTGGTTGTTACCTTGTTTTGGTTCTTAGCCCTGATGGAGGTCTGAAATTCTGGCCGAAACGTTTAGTGCTAATAAATACGTTTTTACTTATTTGTGTTCTGCAATGAGTGCACCTCCAACCATCTTCTCCTCATATAAAACCCACGGCTAGCTATCATCTCTACATTATAGATAAGGATCATAGAGGATCTTGATAATTACTTACGTTCCGAATCAGTTCGCAGCTTTCATCGTTAGCAATCAGCTTATATAGGAGCTGATTGAACTCCTGCGTCTAAAATCAAAGTTTTATGGAAAATTAATTATCTAATAAAAGGAAAGACTTGATTAATTATTTACATGTTGTTGAATAATTATCATTAAAAACATATCTATATAATTAAACCTGACTTAGTAATCATTTTGTCTCAAAAACAGCAATTGATATGAACATGAAATGTATAAATAAATATAAAATTCTAAAAGAAGTCTATTTTCACTTCAACATCTATATATAAAAAGAACAAAAAAATTCTAAGAAATAAAATCAAGAATTAATTTTCTCCTTTTCTATGGATAATCTAAAAATCCATGTTATTTATATAATGTTTTGTTGCTCTCAAGATATATTACCACCTCACAAAATATTTCCCAAAATTCACTAGACATTCCTGATTATATATTCTCCAAACCCTTAAAATCTGGGTTTTAAAAAACAGATTTGGGATGTACCTCCACCCTCCTCCAATGAACTTCGAAATAATACAAAAGTTTATTATCTGCGGGAAAAAATATTTTAAAAAATCAGAGGAATGTCACACAGCACAGACTTGTGACGTTTATGAGGTTTAAGGATTAGGAGATCTTTCAATTAACATTTAATAGCTCTCTAAGAAAAATATTTACACAAGAAACTATAATGAATACCTGAATTAACAAACTAGACGAGTACTCTCAAAACCTAATATTTGATTTCAAAAATATTATGACATTCATGTTATACAAAAAAAAAAAAATTAATTTATAAAAACAAATACTATATGCATTTGTTTAGCTGTGTTCACAAGCAAGTAATTGCCAATGGTGCATCAACAATTAAAATTAGTAATTAGTAATTATATTTTATTGTAAATAACTGTTTCTAATATAAACTGGCACACAAAATTGCTGATTGAGGAATTGAAGAGATTTAAATTTTTTAAAGGATATACTGGCAGAATTATGTAAATTATTCCTGATAATAAGAAGAATTGCTCAAGGAATCAATTACTTGAGAGAATATAATAACGGTAAGGTTGATTAATTATTATAGAAACATGCAATAATGCAGAGTAATCAGACCAGGTTTAGAGAGAGGTTTGTTAGCACTAAGAATTAAAAAAAAAAATGAATATCGAGGATGTATTCTCATTAGAAAGGAGGATAAAACCACCTTGACATGGTTGTAGTAATGGTACAGGAACCCAGTGGAAACAAAGTCAGTTGTTTCACCCCAATTTTGGATATATTTAATGAAAACTATGTACAATTATTAGTGAAAATTGATGAGTCTGCCAGTTGTTGGAGGGGTGATTAAAATGGCAGCAGTTTCAAAACGTTAAAAAATTAAATTTTTCATTCAAAGCTCCATATCTTTAAAACTGCCAACAAGACTAGAAAGTTGACATAAAACCATTTAAATAGAGTAAATTTTGAACTCTAATATAGCTGTTTACATTTAATAATTTCAGAAATATTCTTTTTAACCCTTTGGCTACATTTGACTTATTAGTACGTCATGCATTTCTTTGGACAAAGACGCATATGACATTATGATAGGTCCTGGAAACTAAAACTAGATTTAACTAATTAATTCTAATTAGCAAACAACAACTTTGACAGTTTTATTGAGAGTAGTAATTTTGAATTTGATGAAGAAGTGATGAACGGGAATTGCTCTGTTGGCAAGAAAAGTTGGTATTGTATTGGTCAAAAAGGCAAATTATAAGTACTTCAATTTTTGCAAAACCTATGTAATAGTACATAGTAACATAATACTACGTAATATTTTTTTCGATATTTCAAGTTTCATGCTTAGGGTGCTACCAATGGGTAGTTTCTCTACACGTCTTTAACACTCCAATTTAACTGCGATCAAATTTACTAAATGTATTATAATGTACAGTTGTAAATAGCAATAATTAAATAAATAAAAAAAAATGTATGCATTGTACAGATGATTCAAACTAAGTGAAGATGAGGAATTAAGGAAGATCAGAAAGGATAAGTAAAAACTGTATCCTGCCGTGGCATAATGGGTTCCAAATGGAAAGATAGAAAGGATATTTACACACAGCACGAAATACTCAAATGCTGATTTCGTAGACTCAGGTAAAAAACGGAAAACTAAAGATTGTGATATCAAGAGTATTATGAAACCTAATATATTAGAAATAAGAAAGTTAACATAAACCAATAAACGATCTTAAAATCGATAGCATTTCCATTTTCAGCTTCCCCTAAAACATATAAAGGGATCTTGATTTCATCCTTGGAAAAAGCAACATTTCATAACAAAAAATCGGTGTAAGTGAATTTATTTTGGAAAAACTACGTTCTGGGGATAATTAGATGACCTGATGTCTAATGGACAGAATGGAGAGATATAGTTTTTAATAAATCAAACATTTACTAATTTGTCTATTTTAACAACTAGAAATTAACATTTTGTGAATTTATTTTAGCAAAAATTATGAAATTTACTACTTGTATACAAATTAAATTTATTAACTACGCTATAGTACATAAATAACTGACTCTTCCTTCCCTTGGGCTCTAAGAGTATGAAGGTGGAAGCAAGAGATGTTGGAGCGGCTGGAGAAACTCCTATTTCTAATATAATGTGATCCCTAACCCATTAATTCTTAATCTTTCATCCTTAACAATCCCTGATAATCCCCCAAGGCGTCTGAAAAGAAGATGGCCATGGGACCTTTTTTTCAAGTGTATATGAAATATACAACATATTTACCTATTGTATTATTTTGTACAGTTGTAAATTACATTAAATAAAAAAATATATAATGATCATTAAGTAGGCATAATTCCCTGTACCTCAATAAGTATAGGAGCTGCTATTGTAAAAATATAATATCGATAAAATATATAATTGTTTGAGAAAATAAGAATACCTTTTCAGTAAGTTTTGATGATGAAGAAGAAATTTTCCAAATTATTGCTAGAGTATACAGGGACCACAATATTTTATCCGTCGGAGGGAAGTTCTTGGGATCTCTTGATAACAAGTAGTGAACATCAATCAAATGTTGCAGTGTATGATGATTGTAAAAAAAGAATGCTACGACGGTGAGACCCATAAAGCTCACAATTATAATAACTGTGACGAGCAAACCGAACGACTGGAGGAATTGGCTTGCATCGCACAGCTTGTCATGAACTTCGGAGAGGATTGTCATTTTTTGTGTGTGGTGACAGACTGGTCGTATACCTTTCCTGAGTTCCTTTAGTGATTTACAAGCTTCTCGTAGCCGATTGGATATCAGGGAAGATAAAACTGAGAACTGCGATGTTGCCAAGAAAGTATTCGTTGTCATGACGGACATAAAAAATATATAGTCAGTACATTCTATGGCATACATTAGCCACAAACATATTAGGCTGTTAAGAAAAAAACATAGAAAGTCTAAGAAATCGTAATCTTTTCTCAATGGTCTGTTTAAGAGAACGTCTACTTCTTGAAGGATTTCGACAATCTGACGGACAGCGCGAACCCGCCATATCGAAGTAGCTGCTGATGTTATGTACAATATGGAATGGGTAATCACGAGGCAGCCATGTAGAGTAATTTCCATAGTTGTGACCAATTTACCCTCCATCGGTTGCTTAGTAAAGAACCTATAATTATTAACAATTGTACAATACAAAACGAAAATTGTAACTGTTGCTGACATAATGACAAAGAAGTATGAAGCGATACCAGGACCTCTTTGCAAGAGGAAAGGAAAGGACCCGATGGCTGTAGAGAGGTAATAAATATTACGAAAATATTTGTGATTCTTTAGAATGGATACATTGCCTTCCTCAGGAAAAGAAATATTTGAAGCCATGTTTGATATCCGTTGGCAAATGCAGCTGTTACTGAAGCCATTTCCAGACTTTTAGCGTCAAGAGATCGATAGCCATTAGGAAAGAACAAAGCAAGACAACTCTTATCAGCTCTGACGTCATTTTATTCCAAGTCAAACATGCATCCAGAAAGGTTATGTCTTATTATTAAAAACGGAAGTCCATTTCCTGGTGATTAATATTGACAAAGGCTGAATATATAAAGAGCAATTGATTATGGGTTCAATGTAAATCGGTGGTTAAAGTTGCCCGAGTTGGATTGATTCGAAAAATAAATATTGCTTTTGTTAAGGCCACTTTTGATTACTACCTCAATCTGTGTAAATTTAAACTTACATTAATTAAATTCCCAACTCACTCCCTCCCTCTCTTTGTATTGTATTTTTTTTACTATTTATTTCAACCTTTAAATAATTTTTTCTCTACGCCGCAGGGTCATGGCTCTTCCACCATACAGTACAAGAGCCCAAGAGGAGGAAAAAGGCAGTTGTTTCACCCCAATTTCTGATTACTTTAATGAAAATTATGTATAATT
>NW_027110668.1:7291-15472 GCF_000696795.3 Halyomorpha halys | reverse complement strand
TATATTCATATGTGAATATCATAAAAACTACTACCCCTACGAAGATAAGTGTCATAAACTACTTTATAGTAAGTTAAATTTCCTTTATTTTGAGTTTTGGTAGACATGTGTGTGTCTTACGGATCTAGAGATATATTTTTTAACAAATATCCAACATTTTATAAAAACAGCTAGAAATTAACATTTTGTGAGTTTGTTTTGTCAAATATCATAAAAACTACTACTCCTACAAAGATAAACATAATTAACTATTTTGTAGTAAATGTAACTATCTTTAATTTGAGCGCTGGCAGACATCAGTACATCCAATGGTTTCTGAAATAAAGTTTTTCATAAATCAAAGTTATTGTCCGAACAACTATAAATCAATTTATTTTAGTAAATACCATGAAAACTACTATTCCTACGAAGGTAAAGGTCCTAAACTTCATTATAGTCCATTAAACTAGCTTTAATTTCAGTGCTAATAGACATCTGTACGTCACATAGTTCCTGAGATATATTTGAGATATTTCTCAAAATAAATTAACTAACTACTAATCTTTCAGCAGAATCTTAAGAAATTTTGCTTTTTAGAATGCTATATCGCGAGAACTATTGGACGCAAATAGCTCTTTTAGGGCTAATATTTCAGCAAATTTACTCTACTTTAAATAATGTTCTCTTAGATTTTCTAGTGTTGTTGGTAGTTTTTAAGATATAGCACCGAATGAAAAATTAGTGTTTTTTAAAGGTTTTGAAACAGCAGCCATTTTTTAATCCCCCTACCTATACTTGGCAGACTCATCAATTTTGATCATTAATTATACATAGTTTTCATTAAAGTAATAAAAAAAAGCGTCGCAAACTTGGTACACTTAGTCTCATCGTTACTAAAACCCCTTCTTATGTCACGAGGCGAGGGCAGTCATATAGGTGGTGTTTACATCGGGACCTGTCCGTGCATTACTCCAGGTATCCCAATTGTATATTTAAATTTTATCTAAATTAGTGTGGAACTAGGTGGTTTGAATTATTAGACATTCCACCTTCAGACCTATTTTGATATATTTTCTTTAAATCAAGTATTATTCCCTAAAGGGGCAAACTATTGGTTAGTGTGTTAATGGGTGATAATTATTCTATTGAATATAAGATAAGACAGAGAATTTGGTGGGTCTCATATGAATCATTTATTATTTATCTATCAGGTTTTGGAAGTTTCGCTGTTGGGGTCACGTATTTTAGCGGCTTCCTTCGTCCAGGTTGAGCAGTGGACGAGGATGGTGAAGACCTATCTTGCATGGCACGATAGGCAATATCAGGCAGCATCGTAGTCGCGGCGTCTTCGGGGTCTTCCGGTATGCGCAGTAAGCGGGGGAAGGATATGAGACCCCGGACCCTGACTTAAATAAAAAAGAAGTCGCAAAATTCGGAGTATATAAATCCGACAGGTGGTTTGATGTCATGCCTACTTCGAAGCAAAACGAGGACCGAGCATTATCTCTTACTCCAATTTTGTGAAGATATGCTGATAGATAGATTGAAGATATAACTGGGTAGTTATAGCTCTGAAAACGGCAACCGATACGTGGTGGGGAAGGTCAGGTGGTACGCGATCACTTCAGCTGATGAAGGGCAATTCACTGCTTTCGTTCCACAGACTCCCTATAGATTTTGTGCAGCTTATTTTTCCGCTGTAAGACTAGTGGGTGCTTGAGGCATGGGCTTCTGGAATCCTTCTTTGGTTAGCGAAAGGAAGGCGTCGGCCCTTCCATTTCCCCAGATTCCAACTTGTGAAGGTATACATTGCAGAGCCACAACAGTGCTCCTTATGAGAAGTTCTCTTAGTAGTCGTCTGTGAGTCACTAAGAATAACAGCTCTTCTAATTTTTCAACTAATAGCATTGCCAAAGCCATACGTATAGTGTGGATTTCCCCATCAAAGGTACTGGCAAGGCAACAGTTCGTCATCACTAAATTTTCACTAATTAATCTACATCCGAGAAAATAATTAAATACTGAAATCCTATAAATTAATTAAACTCATATTAGACTTAACATGATTCACTAATTTATTTCTTGGAGAGGCTTAAAAATATATATTAACAATGTGCTAAAACTATTTCACTAGGCTAATCCATCATTTCAAAAGTTTTATTATTTTTTTTTTATTTATTGATATTTACAACTGTATAAAAAATACAACAAGTAAATTTGATCATAATGACCTAATGATAATGATATGATACAGCATGTCGAGAAACTACCCAGTAGTAGAACTCTAAAAACATTTTACAATATAAGGTCACGAGGCCATCTTCTTTTCAGGCGCCTCGGAGTATTGCCAGGAATGGAAGAGGAAGCAAGGTTAGAAACTAGTGGGTTTGGGTGATTAGTGAGTTTATAATAGAAGGAATGATATCAGGTTCGGGCTAGATTTCAAAAGTAAGATGTGAACTCTTTTGTTTTAATTTTTTTTTTTTTAATGGACTCCATTTACTTAGCACACTTCATACTGACAGTGAAGAGATGAGCCATGATGGGCAGTCATTAATGTGTCTCTGAAAAACTATACAATCTCCTCCGATCGATTCTTACTTTGCTCTACTTGTCCTTCCATTTCATTTGCTAAACCATCATGACCACAACTTCTAGACCAAGCCTATATCAGAGGTTTCTTGACCGCATGTCTTTGGAAAAGTATACTGAGTTGGTGTTCTTCCTCTCTGGTGTGATCGGAATTTCCCCACTGGTTTTCGTCAATGGAAAACCGAGAATATCGTTTAGCCTCTTAATTTACTCAATATTATTTATCTTCACAATATTGTATTGCACCGTGAGTTATATTTGGATTATCCCTCCCAATATCCCCATCAGATTTCACAGAAACCTATTTGTTGCTAGTAACTTAATTTTCACATTGCAGCCAATAGTTTATTTCTCTACATGTGTCCTTAGCTTCCGAAAATTGAACAATATTAGAAATTGCCTTAGTTCAGTTGATTCATCATTGCAGACTGTTGGGATTTGTGTGGGGAAAAAAATTCCTCAGAAAATGCTATATTTCCTGCTATTATTTGCTGTATTTGTTGCGTTATGTTTGCCGTACTACCCTTTCTTGGCTAAGCTGGGTCTGCTCAGATATTTGAACTATATGTTGGCATCCGGGCAGTATTCAGCACTCGGGCTGGAGTTCAGTTATCATCTCCGGCGGATCGTACGCTGCTTACGTCGGATGAAAGGACGCACTGATCAAACTGGTCAGGCAGAGCGATTGGTTTTACTTTCCAAAGCCCATCACCAACTTTGCTCTTCAATCGAAGAATTCTCTTCTTGTTATGGTTTCCAAGTCCTGTATATTTTAATTATTCAATTTCTAAATTTCACATTGATATTTTTTTATTTATTATTCAACCATCTATCCATCAATTATCGGATAATACATGGGTTTTTATTTACAACGCTGCCTCTCTTGATTACGAGCGTGATGATGATCGATTGCAGTGCAAAAATTTCTGAAAAGGTTTGTATGATTGTACATAATAACCATCTTGATATTTTTATATAGAAATAATCGCCAAAAATATAAATTTAATAGCATTTTTATGTTATAAAAATTGTTTGATAATTTTATACTTTGTATCTACATATGTTTCAGTCAAAGGAGGTCAATCTCCTTCTATATCATCTAATGATCAAGGATAAAAGCTATGAGCTTCTTAATAACGTAAGTACTTCCCAAAGGATATAGTTTGCACAATGCTTAAAAAAGAGGAGAATCAATGAACGGCTTGCATACAAGTGTTGCAATTCGATTTAGATCTAGGTCAGGTACAATTTATTTCTTAGAGCTTCCCTGTAATTATTTATGAAACTCGGTTTAGTTCTAATTTGGAATCCCTAAGGTTTTGTCTGGGCCAGACAAAAGTTACCAATAGGTTCACTTACTGGATTAATTTTCCCCTCAGACTCAGTGTAAGTTAGTAGTCATTAGTTGAGTCTAAGAAAGTTGTGTGCTTGCTACCATTGTGGGCGTCCTATTGTTGTTATTGCCTGGAATAGGGGTCTAAGAACCTCTGAACCTAAGAATGAAGAATTAAGGCACTAAAGACTAATCAGTAAGGAATTTGGTGGCCGAACTGAAGATTCGCGCCACAGACTATAATGATAAACAGTTCAGATGTTCAGCCGTCAGCGTTTTAAAAATTAAGGTGAAAACCCAATTTTTCAACAATCGATGTTTCAAATGAGTAATCGATGAAAATGAACATTAGGCCCAATAACTATCCTTTGATTCAGGATCATATAATCTTTGTTGATTGCAGTTTACTTAAATTTCATAGTGAAAATTGATAGATTCTACTAATATTTTGCATAAATTAATATGTTCAGTTTATCATATAAAGTGTATATCACATTTCTTGTTTCTTTTGGATTATGTCACGTTATTTTTATAACTATATATATATATATGTCTTATTTCCCACTTCTTTCATTACTTTAGATTAAATAATTTTCGTTCTTTACTTATATTTACTGACTAGATTTCCTTATGTATTTAATTATTGGCTCTTACCTCTTACTCAATGTTGAAATTACTTTTTTCATACCGTCTATATCTTCTTTTAATTTTTAAACTATTGTTTCTTCATAGTTTAAACTTTTAAACTATGAAGGCTTGAACTTCTGGCCGAAACGTTTGCGCTAATAAATATGTTTCTACTTATTTGTGTTCTTAACTAACCGCACTCCCATCTTCTCCTCATCATATAAATCCACAGTAAGCAATTAACTCATCATATAAGGTGCATATCATTTAATAAACAAATCTATGATTATTCATTTGTTGATTTTTTTTGCTAAGCCCCATGACTATGCAGGATTTGATATCGGGGATTAATGGGGAAGAGGGAATAGATCTCAGTTACTGCATTTTAAGAGAAGGTAGAAGAAAGGGATGTATATCGGATACAGATTGGGAAACGGGACTAAGTCTGCAGTCTGATGATGGAGCTCACAAGTTATTTTGACGTCATTAATAAGTAAATTATAGTCCTCGAACGATTGTGAGACTGAATGTGTGCGGACATAATTGTGAGAGTTGATGTGTTTCCTTTTGATAGATTCCATCACATTCCGCAGTTTTCGCTCTTCGTAATGAAATATGCTTTACAATAAGTCTCTGGATGCTACGCCGAAACTTCTGGAAATTCCTTCGCTGTTATTGGCGCCTTGGTTTACCAGCATAGGTGCTCCGTAGAGGAGGCCTATATATACTTTCGTAAATCAGTGATTAGAGGCGGAGAGAAAGATTAGAAGATGTTCGCAGGTGATTAAGACTGTAAGACGGTCCTAAACAGCATTATGTTATTATAACACAGGCGAGCTACTGTCAGGTGCCTGTCGAAGGTGTGACCCTCAGGTTCACTAACATACTCTGCCTACCGGTGCGTTCTCTCCCTTCTACTTTGTAGAGTTTATGGAGAGGGTGCTTATTCTTCTGGAAGGATAAAAATATACTGTAAATCTTCTTGAGATTAACCGTTATATTAAATATTTCCAGTTTCCGTGCACACCTCGACCCGCCAGAGACATCTCTCTGTACTCATTGAAATGTTATAGATGCCTATATTGTTTGGCGTAAGCCGCTACAGTACCCCTGATATACTTGAAGGGGCAGTTTCAGCAAAGTAGTACTGGGAATAGAACCCACTACAGCACAGACCCTTGGGGTTCTACAGAGTGTAAACTATTTGTTCTTTTTTGACCGCAACCCTGACTATCTTCTTATATTTAAATCTTTACGGTCAACTATATATACATATACATTTTATTAATAATTACTTTTTTATTTACTTTTGTTGTAGATATTTTAAGCAATGAATTGATACTTATTAAAATTACACTAATTGTGACGTCTTAGAATTTATTAAACACGTTTCAGACTTGAGTTTTTCTTTCTTACATTTATTGTAGGAAAGACTCCAGCTCCATATCTCGATGAAGAGGGAGGTCGTCCTCACAGTCTGTGGTCTCTTCAACCTGGACTACACCGTAATGCACGCGGTAAGCCTTAGACTGTACAAATGCTTTACCTTATCTCTCAGGCACAGTGTCTATTGGAAGGAGAGATTAGTACTTAGGGAGAGATAAGATTGGTTTATCAAAAAATAAAGTTCAGTTCTATCTACCTCACCTTTCTATCACAATATGTTCTCTAGATATAATTTTTTCATAGGTTTTCCTAATAAAACAACGGCTTTTCCTATAAAAGTTCAAATGTCTCTATTGTTGTCATAATTTCTGGAGTCTATGACGAATCTCCTTTAAGATAGCAACGATTAATAGAAAAATATTGTTAGATGGTAGCAACCCTAGCCAAATGTAACTTCTTAAAAGGGGTTAAATAAATGTTTCTTTTCATAAGCTTTCCAGCGGTACACACAACTGCGGGAAGCTGAATTCGGAGAGATGGAGGTGGAAGGTCAAAAAACATTCAATACAAACAACTATAGAGTACCGTTTATTATTGCTCCAATTTCATCGAAATTTTTTGAGTCCAGGGAGAATATCCTCTTGGATCGCAACGATTTATAGGGAAATTTGTTCGGCAGCTGTAGTAAATATAACGGTCATTTATGGCAACAGTGGGGATCAGAGGGCACTCTGTGTTCCCCTCACCGAAGATAATTCCATTGCGGAGAATTTTAGTTGTTTGATATGGACCGTACTCCTCTTCCTTTGATATGTCAAGCTTTGAATGGTGACGATAATTGACCCTTGTAATACTGAATCTCTTTCTTGATATTGTGATCTACTCTTCGATAAAGTAACATTCTTGATGGCTCCCAACATGTCCCTGACACTCAAATTCTGTAGCGCTACGCACTTACACTTTTGCTTTCTCAATCCTCTCTTTCACCTTGGCCCATAGTTTCCTCATTATCATGATTATATTATTTAAGATCTCTCCTTTTTCGGTTTTCGGACCTCTGCAATCTTGTCGCCGTGCGTGTATCACAAAAAGTATCTTGGAAGGTGCAAACCCCCTCACCGTATGAATTGAGTGATTATATGTCGCGATTATCGGGTCAATATTTCATCTAGTTCCAACCCTTAATCCACATGATATGCTAGTAAATTATCACTGAGGGTACTATAAAGGCGTTCAACTCCTCTTCGGCTTTTTGGGGTATCCCGTAGTGCGTAGATATCATGACACCTCCAGTATTCTCATTCCGTTCCGGAAACCGCATTACCGAAATCACTCTTACCGTCGGATGAGATATCAGGGACTCCATAGAATTCCACAAAGGGTTATCCATGACAACCTTGCTGAATAGGTTAATCACCGTAATCCATTTATATCCTCTCCACATGAGGGAATCCACTTGCAGATCGCTAAGCGTGGTCGGTGTTTCTTCTTACCCAGCGCGGAGTGGATGTCGTGATGAGGCAAATTGTGCAACTCCCGATTGTCTTCTGGATGATGTGCTTCATCCCCCACCAAAAGGACTTACACCGTAATTCGTGGAGTGTTTCATTCAGTCCTCGGTGATTATTTTTACCTTGATGGTAAGTAAGCATTATTTCCTTCTGTCGTTCCACGTCCGGGATAGGCTCCAACATTATAGTTCGTTGGATAGATGACCTGTTCACTCCAATCTTTCCTGTTACCCATGATCTGCGATAATTTTATATTCGGATATGCAAAAAATAAATGTCATATCGACTTTAAGATGAGATAGTTATACAGTTTTCACAGCTGACATCCCAACCCATTCTAACACTATCCTTACCACGTATGCCGATGACACATGCCTATTGTCAGTGAACAATGATCCTTACATGGTTTCCCAAACCCTTCAATCTCACATCACCACCCTTGAAGAATGGTGCCAAAACTGGAGGATTAAAATAAATTCCAATAAATCCCACCAAATCACATTTTCCCTTCGACATAAACCCATGACCTCTTGCCCTACAGTATCCTTTAATATTACCCCACTTATTCCTGTCGAACAGATCCGTTACTTACGACTACATCTCGACAAACGACTGACATGGAATCCTCATACAAGACTAAAAAGACAAGAAATTGCTCGTAGATTCCGACTATTGCAACATTTACTAGACAAACGGTCTAAATTGCCAATCCATTACAAAAGACTGATCTACATGACTATTATAAGGCCTATA
>NW_027110668.1:0-7241 GCF_000696795.3 Halyomorpha halys | reverse complement strand
GCCCATAGTTTCCTCATTATCATGATTATATTATTTAAGATCTCCCCTTTTTCGGTTTTCGGACCTCTGCAATCTTGTCGCCGTGCGTGTATCACGAAAAGTATCTCAGAAGGTGCAAACCCCCTAACCGTATGAATTGAGTGATTTATGTCAAGATTATCGGGTCATTACTTCATCTAGTTCCAACCCTTAATCCACTCGATACGCTTGTAAATTATTGCTGAGGGTACTATAAAGGCGTTCAGCTCCTCTTCGGCTGTTTGGGGTATCCCGGAGTGCTAAGATATCATGTCACCTCCAGTATTCTCATTTCGTTCCGGAAACCGCATTATCGAAATCACTCTTACCGTCGGATGAGATATTAGGGACTCCATAAAATTCCACAAAGGGTTATCCAAGACAACCTAACTACATTAGGTTTTTTTTTTTTTTCCCTAGCCCCTATAGAAAAATTTTATTGTTGAAATTTTTATACATATACATATTTACAAAATTGTTCTTTTACTGGAGCATTGCTACATTCTAAGGACAGGTTGACATTTATAATTCTTTGGTGTATATAATGTTTAAGTAGACGAGGTGCTGGGGCACACTTCGTTTTCTGAGTTTTACCCTACATACTAAAAACTAAAACTAAAGATTGTCCTTTCACTTCATTTCAATGGTCGGTACATCATTGGCTACGAGGGTGGAGGTTCTGCCAGCGTACTGGAGGGGGCGCTGGTGTCAGTGATTGGTATAACCCGCAGAGAGAGCGTTGGCGATGTGAGGAGATGGTTTAGTCTGTAAGACCGCCTTCGTAAAGTTCTCGTTTGCATAGGTTGATTACCGCAATCCATTTATATCCTCTTCACATGAAGGAATCCACTTGCAGATTGCTAAGCGTGGTCGGTGTTTCTTCTTGCCTAGCGCGGGAAGGATGTCGTTATGAGGCAAATTGATGAGCAAGTCTTCTGGATTGTGTGCTTCATCCCCCACCAAAAGAACTTACACCGTAATTCGTGGAGTGTTTCATTAAGTCCTCGGTGATTATTTTTGCCTTGATGGTAGGTAAGCATTATTTCCTTCTGTCGTTCCACGTCCTGGATAGGCTCCACCATTACAATTCATTGGATAGATGACCTGTCTACTCCAATCTTTTCTGTTCGCCATGATCTGTGATAATTTTATGTTAGGATATGTAAAAAATGAATGTAATGTCGATTTTAAGACCAGATAGTCCAATTTCCGGAGTTCCTTTGTTAGAAGCTAGGAAATAGATTTTTTTTTTTTTTTTTTAGAAAAGGTATTTCTCTTATTAACCACCAAATAAAGGGAAGCCCTTTTATGCAGGTCTAACAGTGGTCCAGTTACCCAACTACTCTGGCGTAGTTATTTATTTATTTGTTTCCGAACTTTTTTATGTTTGACTAAAAATAAATTCATTTTTCATCAACATCTCTGACAAACATTAATGTAAAATTTACTAAAAGTTATTTCATTTTTTTTCTTTTCTTTTCTTTTTTTTTCCGAACCCTCTAAAAATTGAATTAGTAAGTGCATTACTGTGAAAAAAGAAAAGTAATTCGTGTTGTGTCTTACCTTTTACTAGCTTTGGTATTTTAAGGTTACCTGTTATATTTAATTTTACATATGAGCTATCCCTTCAAGGAGCTATTTTGCGTCCGGAGGTGAGGGGCCTCCTCGTGTTGTATAAAGTTATTTCATATTTACGCACAATTTACTTTAAGGAACGTGTGGAGGTGAATAAATATAATTTTTCCGGGCACCAATTTAAGACATGGTGAATTCCTGAAGAGGATTTGTTGATTTTGAGGTTAGTAGTACTTAATTCAAAAACGCCATCTAGAGACGGCTAAATGCTACCTATAAGATGTTAGATTTTGGTGGACCAGAAGATTAGCTACGGTCGCCGCCTATGCCGACGACATCGCCATCTACAGCAGGAGTATGAACTCCAAACATGGCCTAGGGCGAGCCGGAGCGGTCTGTAAAGAGATTGTTCAACGCCTGGGTAATTTAAACATCACCATGAACCTAGCTAAGACAGACTGCGTAGTGTTCGCTCAGCAACAGTACAAGCGATCGACTCTCCCGAAGTTGCTTAAACTGGACAACACCATCATTTCCCCTTCAAACTCGATAGTATATCTGGGCGTGAAGATGGACCGTCATCTCAAGTTCTCCACTCACCTCTACCAGAAAACGAGAACTGTACGAAGGCGGTCTTACAGACTAAACCACCTCCTCACATCGCCAGCGCTCTCTCTGGGGCTTAAACTCCAAGTTTACAAGAGCATTTTGAGGCCGGCACTTCTCTATGGAGCACCACTATTCACATACCTCTCTGACGGCTCGCAGGGCCGGGAATTCAGGGATTCCAGGATAGTATTCTGCGGAGGATGGTTCGCACTACATCGTGGAAGAAGAAGAAGCCTCCGGAACTACATCAGCTCCTCGAACTACCTACAGTACCGGAGTTCATTGGTTGGAGGCATGTCAAGTTCTTTGACTCCCTCAAATATCTGACCAATCCACTCTTCCAATCACTGACACCAGCGCCCCCTCCAGTACGCTGGCAGGACCTCCACGCTCGTAGCCAATGATGTACCGACCATTGAAATTTAGTGAAAGGACACTCTTTAGTTTTAGTTTTAGTCTTAGTTTTTAGTATGTAGGATAAAACTCAGAAAACGTAGTGTGCCCCAGCACCTCGTCTACTTAAGCATTATATAGACTCAACCAATTATAATCTCAACCTGTCCTTAGAATGGAGCAATGCTCCAGTAAAAGGACAGTTGTAAATAAATATGTATATAAAAATTTAAACAATAAAAACATTTTTCTATAGGGGCTAGGGAAAAAAAAAAAAAAAAAATCTTACCAATCCACTCTTCCAATCACTGGATCATCAAAAAGTGTGCTCCAGCACCTCGTCTACGTAAACATTATATACACTCAAAGAATTATAAATCTCAACCTGTCCTTAGAATGGAGCAATTCTCCAGTAAAAGAACAATATTTTTATATATATATTACATAAAAAAAAAAAAAAAAAAAAAAAAACTATGCAGTTAGGTTGTCATGGATAACACTTTGTCGAATTTTATAGAGTCCCTGATATCCCATCCGACGGTTTCTATTGTAATTGTACATCGTACATAAGTTCGTTCGTAGCGGGTAGGTCGCGCCAAGTTGGCCTAATGGTAGAGCAGCAGTTGGGGAGTTGACCAGCAGATAGTAGCAGGGTCGCTCCAACATCCTAAAAACCCCAAAATTAAATTAAATCGATATGCCATTGTTTGTTCTCCAAATTAATATCATTTTTATTTTTTAAACATCCAAAAATATTAAAAGGGGCTCTAATAAATTAGAAACCGAAAAATAAAATAGTCCATACTTAAACTTTTTAAAAATAATTGAACACTGTTATTTCTGAACCCTGCTCATAAGAATTTATACATTTGAACAGATTTCAATTTGAGGTAATAGTAATCGTAATTACAATTACTCAGAGTCGACTCTTAGTAATTGTAATTGAGAATCACGATTACTATCATAGTAACTAAAAAGGGTTGGCAATACATTGAAGTTGAATTTATACATTTATATTGTTTATTTTTAATACTCAAATTTATAGTTATTGTTTGAATAAAATTTTATTCTTGTTTGTTCTCAGATGTTAGCGGGAATAGCAACTTATCTGGTTGTGATGTTTCAGTTCGTTTAAGCACCAAGCAAAGATCTCACCAATTCTATAAATAGCTACAAGAAATTCAGCCTCACCTTTTGCACTTTCTCGTCTATACTCTAGAAAATAGAAATAATGTTCAATTTAATATTTGAAGTAAATTCAACAGATTTCGTTGCTAAATATAAGTTAAATATTGTAATGTTATTACAATTTTCTGAAACAAATATTATTTAGTTTGTCTAGATGACTTAAATAAATATAGTATCTACAAGGAAAATACAATTGATAAAATATTGGAAGAAGGTTATAACCATTATCTCTTTGATTCTTGCTCAGGACTTTCCAACAATATCCTTAACAATAGCCCCTTCTCATTTCTTAAATCAGTCAAAAACCTTGAAGTACATTTAACCAGAAATCCCTAACCATAGAAACCCTTAAATTAACCCTAAAAGCATTGATGGATTCCAGATAAGAACAGGTCCTCGGCATGCGATAACAGTGCTTTAAGAACAATGGAGGGCCGGTTCTTATCAGGAATCCATCAATGCTTTTAGGGTGGCTGTATCCACAGGACTGATCCGTTACTTAGGACTACATCTCGACAAACGACTGACATGGAATCCCCATACAAGACTAAAAAGACAAGAAACTGCTCGTAGATTCCGACTATTGCAACATTTACTAGACAAACGGTATAAATTGCCAATCCATTACAAAAGACTGATCTATATGACTGTAATAAGGCCAATCTGGATATAGGGAGTTGAGTTTTGGGGCTCCACTAAACCTTCGAATTCCTCTCGTATTCAATCCTTACAAACCAAAATCCTTTATAAAATCCTCAATCTCCTTACTTTGTCACAAATAAAATGATACATAAAGGCCTTAATGTTACCTATGTAACCGATCTAGACCGAACCAGATATCACTCCTTCCATTATAAACTCTCTAACCACTCAAACCCCCTAGTTTCTAATCTTGTATCCTCTTCCATTCCTGACAATCCTCCGAGGCACCTGAAAAGAAGATGGCCACGAGACCAGCTAATGTAAAATGTAATTAGAGTGCTACCAATGGATAGTTTCTCTACACGCCTGTAACACTCCAATTTAACTTAAATCTGATTTACTAAATTTATTATAATGTACAGTTGTAAATAGCAATAAATAAATATTTAAAAAAAATATCTATATCTGTTTCAGCCAAATGAGTTTAATATTCCTCTGTATCATCTCATGACCAAGGATAAAAGCAATGATCTTCTAAATAACGCAAGTACTTCCCAAGGTAGTTTGCATATTGCAGAAAAAAATGAGAATCATTTAACGCCTCGCATACAATTACTGCAATTCGATTCAGCACATTATCATTCACCTGTCTTACTAAAAATGAATGAGAGGAGAAATTAAAAAATTTCAACAATTTCATGTATGTTCAACGTCAATGTACAACGTATATCTGATGAGAAATATGCATAATGATACTTATTTGCTAAGGCTTTCATAGGCGATTTATCTTCATCTTCGACAAATGAATGATGGCTAATAAATCATTTTAAAAGTCTAATTTTTTTTTTATTTATTTATATTTACAACTGTATAAAAAATACCACAAGTAAATTTGATCATAATGACATAATGATAACGATATGATACAAGGTATAGAGAAACTACCCAGTAGTAGAACCCTAAAAACATTTTGAATGAATGGAATGATATCGGGTTCGGGCTAGATTACAAAAGTAAGATGTGAACTTAATTATTTTTTTTAATGGACTCCATTTACTTAGCACACTTCATATTGACAGTGAAGAGATGAGCCATGATGGGCAGTCATTAATGTGTCTCGGAAGAACTATACAATCTCCTCCGATCGATTCTTACTTTGCTCTACTTGTCCTTCCATTTCATTTGCTGAACCATCATGAGCACAACTTCTAGACCAAGCCTATATCAGAGGTTTCTTGATCGCATGTCTTTGGAAAAGTATACTGAGTTGGTGTTCTTCCTCGCTGCGGCTATCGGAATTTCGCCACTGGTTTTCGTCAATGGAAAACCGAGAATATCGTTTAGCCTCTTAATTTACTCAATATTATTTATCTTCACAATATTGTATTGCACCGTGAGTTATATTTGGATTATCCCTCCCAATATCCCCATCAGATTTCACAGAAACCTTTTTGTTGCTAGTAACTTAATTTTCACATTCCAGCCAATAGTTTATTTCTCTACATGTGTCCTTAGCTTCAGAAAATTGAACAATATTAGAAATTGCCTTAGTTCAGTTGATTCATCATTGCGGAGTGCTGGGATTTGTGTGGGGAAAAAAATTCCTCAGAAAATGCTATATTTCCTGCTATTATTTGCTATATTTGTTGCGTTATGTTTGCCGTACTACCCTTTCTTGGCTAAACTGGGTCTGCTCAGATATTTGAACTATATGTTGGCATCCGGGCAGTATTCAGCACTCGGGCTGGAGTTCAGTTATCATCTCCGGCGGATCGTACGCTGCTTACGTCGGATGAAAGGACGCACTGATCAAACTGGTCAGGCAGAGCGATTGGTTTTACTTTCCAAAGCCCATCACCAACTTTGCTCTTCAATCGAAGAATTCTCTTCTTGTTATGGTTTCCAAGTCCTGTATATTTTAATTATTCAATTTCTGAGTTTCACATTGATATTTTTTTATTTTTTATTCAACCATCTATCCATCAGTTATTGGATAATTCATGGGTTTTTATTTACAACGCTGCCATTCTTGATTACGAGCGTGATGATGATCGATTGCAGTGCAAAAATTTCTGAAAAGGTTAGTATGATATATCTTGTTGATAATTTAAATTAAAATAACCATCTTGATATTTTTTATAGAAATAATCGCCAAAAATATAAATTTAATAGCATTTTTATGTTATAAAAATTGTTTGATAATTTTATACTTTGTATCTACATCTGTTTCAGACAAAGGAGGTCAATCTCCTTCTATATCATCTAATGATTAAGGATAAAAGCTATGAGCTTCTTAATAACGTAAGTACTTCCCAAAGGATATAGTTTGCACAATCCTTAAAAAAGAGGAGAATCAATGAACGGCTTGCAAACAAGTTTTGCAATTCGATTCAGATCTAGGTCAGGTACAATTTATTTCTTGGCGCTTCCCTGTAAGGAAAAAGGACAAAGCAGTAAGGAATTTGGTGGCCCAACTGAAGATTCGCGCCACAGACTATAATGATAAACAGTTCAGATGTTCAGCCGTCAGCGCTTTAAAAATTAAGGTGAAAACCCAATTTTTCAAAAATCGATGTTTTAAATGAGTAATCGATGAAAATGAACATCAGGCCCAATAACTATCCTTTGATTCAGGATCATATAATCTGTGTTGATTGCAGTTAACTTAAATTTCATAGTGAAAATTGATAGATTCTACTAATATTCTGCATAAATTAATATGTTCAGTTTATCATATAAAGTGTATATTACATTTCTTGTCTCTTTTGGATTATGTAACGTTATTTTACTTACATATTTAATTACCTATATATATA
>NW_027110667.1:10204-10668 GCF_000696795.3 Halyomorpha halys | reverse complement strand
ATAGATTGGTCGGGGTGCGGTCATCAAAGATACACAAATAAACAAAACTTATTTATTTATATTAGGTTTTGTTTATTTATATATTTTTGTCGACTACATCACTGACCATCTTCTTTTTATACTAACCCATTTTAAGGTACTAATTTACTTTGATTAATTTCATTAATAAAGATATCGTATTGAAGCTGAGTTATTCACAGCGATTAGGTAAAAGATGCGTTATTATTATTATTTAAAGGGCAACAGCAGGGTGGGTTCGTCACTCCCACGCCTATTTTTTGTGAGTGTCACCCATTGGCTAACGGGCCTCACAAACGCCCGGGGAGGTTGTCAGTGAGTTTTGAACTATTTTGTGCTTGAAAAAAGCCCTAGTGGGACCGGGGATTCGATCTGACAACCTATAGGTTAGTAGACTGGCGCGTTACCACGCTGCTAAAGATGCGTTACATCTCTAAAATTCTATC
>NW_027110667.1:5672-7558 GCF_000696795.3 Halyomorpha halys | reverse complement strand
AACGCAAGACTAGTAAGTCATTTCCTTCTGGAACCGTAACCCTTCTACTTTCCGAAATGCAATATGCTTGTATATATATATATACAAATTTATTTCATTTTTAAATTGCGCTGAAGAATAGAATGTTGAAACCCAGGAATCAGTTTTTGAATAAAAAGTTTCTTGCATAATTTTTTTTTTCTTTATAAATCCACCTCGAAAAATTTCTTATATAGTTTTTGTATTCGTTATAATAAGCAATACTTAAAAATTTCGAAAAGGTTTTTGATACAAATATTTCTCAGTGTGACGATATTTAATATACATCTCAAAATTGTAAAATAATTTTTCCAATATTAACTGAAAGAAAAAAAAATGAATTTGATTTTTGGCATAATAATCAGACCAATTCGGACATATGGAATTGAGCTCTGGGGTTCCACCAAACCATCAAATTCTTCCCGCATCCAATCGTTACAATCCAAAATCCTACGTAAAATCCTTGATGCTCCTTATTACGTCACAAATAAACTCATTCATAAAGACCTTAACATCCCATTCGTTGCAGATTTGACCAAAACCAGATATGCGTCTTTTTATTCCAAACTCCTTAACCATCCTAACCCATTAATTCTTAATCTTTCATCCTTAACAATCCCTGATAATCCTCCGAGGCGTCTGAAAAGAAGATGGCCACGAGACCTTCTAGTTTAAATTAATGTTTGAAGTACCACCAATGGGTGGTTCCTTCCCAAGATTTTCAAGTGTATATGAAACATACTACATATTTACTTATTGTATTATTTTGTACAGTTGTAAATTACAATAAATAAATAATTAAAAAAGATTTTTGGCAACGTTTCAAATGTTCCCCTTCAGATATTTTATTAGTCAAACGATGCATCCAGAACTTTAAATTTTCTAATTATGAGAGATAGTTGACCGTGGATGACTTGTACGAGGAGAAGATGGTTGGGGGGTGCGGTCAAAATGAAACACAAATAAGTTGGTGTGACTTATTTAATTGTGCCAACGATTCATCTAGAGTTTCTAGCCTTCATCAGGACTAAGAACAGAACAAGATAACAACCAATAAGTATAGATAATAAAAAATAAAAAATAAACAGAATGACATAAAGTGAGTAATTTTACAGAATGGAATTAATAAAATGAAGTGATGACAGAACTGGAAAATAAAATGTTTACATAGGTAATTGAAAGTAGGTAAAATAAATTAATTAAGGAATTGGAATAAAAATGAAGCTATATAATACAGAGAGGTATGAATATATTAGTTGAATATGGAAAGAAAAAGAAAATATATGTAACCATAAAAATTGATAAAGAGGAAAAATAAATTTAAAAAAAAAATGACTTGAAAATAACAATAATTATATGTGGTAAACATAACTAATAACGTGGGTAAGGAAAATTGGGGAAAAAAGGGGTGGTAAAATAAATTTGGGGGAAAAAAAGAGAATAATACGAACCTATCAGCTTGGAATCCAAACGCCAAGTGGTATACATCGCCGATAACGGCAAAAATCGGAATTAAAAAAGACGTTACAAGAATGACTGAGTGTTTTTTTAAGAGGAAACGTTACGAAGTGGGTAAAAAATAGAAAATAAAGAGTAGAAAATATTTATAGGAAGAAAGCATGTGAGAGGGTGACGATAAATGGTTTTTGGAAAATTTTTTTTTTGTTAATGTTTATTTATTGCTATTTACAACTGTACATTATAATAAAATTAGTAAATCTGATCTAAGTTAAATTGGAGTTTTACAGGCGTGTAGAGAAACTACCCAATGGTAGCACTCTAATGACATTTTACATTAGCTGGTCTCGTGGCCATCTTCTTTTCAGGCGCCTCGGAGGATTGTCAGGAATGGAAGAGGATGCAAGATT
>NW_027110667.1:0-2772 GCF_000696795.3 Halyomorpha halys | reverse complement strand
GTGAATATCAATGGTTTGGCTTCTTTGGGACTCTTGATTTTCTTTCCTCCCATCGCAGTTTCATGATCCTCGACTGCCTTTCATTTCTTTCTTCGGAAAACTTCGTACCCATTTTTTTTCCTCCAATATTGGTGAGACTTTTCAATCTTTTCCTATACATATCTCTATCCAGACAGTCGGTACCTGAAATTTTAAGTCTCTTTAATTCCTCTCTTATTTGCTTCGTCTATCCTACTACTATAGCTACTATTTGTAGCTAAAAATTTTCTTAAAGATCTTCTTATTCAATATTTCCTCCTTCATCCTCTTCTTGTGCCCATAGAACATCAGCGTTCTGATTCTCATCTCAGCTTCCAGGTCTTTGATGTTTCTGTAGATCTCTTCGTTAGATCTTAGCCTATAACCTTCTTGTGTTTTCCTGGGCCCATAGATTTTTCTTAAGATCCTCCTTTCTATTTTCAGCAGCTTTTCCAAGTTTGTTAAGCATGTGGTCTCCACCCCGTATAAACTCACAGGCTTTATCACAACATTGTAATCCTTTAACTTTGCATTGGAGAGGTTCTTCTTATTGTAAATTGTAGCTGTTTGAAAGCTTACGTTTTCTAATTTGGTGGTTTTCTCGCGGATGCTCTCTTTCTCAGAACCGTTGTGACAAATTATTTCTCCCAAATACTTAAATTTTCTGGTCACTTCTATTTTTCCATATTCATTGTTTACTATTTTTTTCTTGAGATTTCCTTGAGTGATCATGAGCTCTGTTTTTTCATATGATATTTGTAAGCCTGCTGTTTTTGGTATTATTTTTAGGGTATTTATTTGACTAATAGCCTCTTCCTCTGATCCTGTCAACAGTGCGAGTTCGTCGGCAAATGCCAAACAACTAACTTTTACATGGTTGTTTTGTTCCCTACTATGGCTCCTGAGTTTTTTTTTTTTTTTCAGAATTACTTTATGATTTTATCCAGAACTATGTTGAAAAGTATTGGAGACAAACCGTCGCCTTGTCTTAGCTCTGTTTTTATCTGAAAAGGTTTTCTTATAAGACCCTGAAATTTCACTTTAGATTTTATATCTGTCAGAGTCAGTTTTATCAGATTTATGGTTTTCTGGTCTACTCCATACTCTTTCAGGGTTTCTAGTAGGGTTTCCCTATTCACGGAATCGTAGGCCTTTTTAAAATCAACAATGGAAATTTAAAGATTTTTCCTTCTGGTAGTGTAATATTTTATGAGCATTTTAAGGCTTAAAATTTGATCCTGACAGGACCTTTCTTTTCTAAAGCTCCCTTGGTACTCTCCTATTTTGCGATCTATTTGTAATTCCAGTCTATTCAGCAGGACTTGAGAGAAGATCTTATATGTAACTGATAGTAGTGAAATTCCTCTATAGTTATTAACATTGGTTTTGGTTAGTATTCATATTTATAATTAATGCTTTATTTTTAAAAAATGTATTTGAATAAAATAATTAGATAAAAAAAACCCGATATACTTCTAAATGGACTTTCTTTTCATGTTAGTTGAGTAAAATTGTTGATTTCCAAAAACCAAATTAAATATTTGAAAAATCTGTCTGAATCAATTACAGGATCGGGTTATATGATTTGATTCATGATTCCACTGTTATGGGAGTGCTATGGACGCATTAAAATATTTTAAAAGGATCGGGAACTTAAGGACCCTTAGTCAGGATATGGTTATTGTTCTTCTTGAAGCCCTCTCCTCGCCCCGTTCTACCATTTCCCCGCTAATGCCCTCTTAAATTCCACTCGCATTATTTTAGTAACCATTCGTTATTTCTTTTCTGCTATATTTTACTGAATAGTTCCAAAACGAAAAATTCGTTCATAGTTTTACATAATAATATTTTATGTCCTGACAAAAAAAAATTAATTTCAGTTGCGTATTATGGCATTAATCCGAATATTGGTTAAAGTTTTTATTCTATAATTTTGTCTCAAAAATGAGGATACGACATAAATTCGTAGTCGACTTGCAATTATATTCAATTTAGAAAAATTTGAGATCAAACGAACTAGGAGCTTTTTATTCGCTTACATAGTTTCCTATCTCTGTGAAGAGAGATTTAATACAATTTATTTTAATTACTCTTTCACTTATCTTAATAAATTTCTTCTTTCTTCTTTTACTGGCACAACAGCAGCATGAAGCTGCTCTTGGTCTTCTCAACGGCCGCCAACCATCATTCTCTATCTTCTGTAAGGGTAACTGGGATCCTCAGTTGTCGCAGATCCAGCCTCACAGCATCCCTCCATCGGCCCTTCGGCCTACCACGTTGCCGCACACCATCCGGACCGTAGCTGTACATTTTTGAGCTACTCTTTCCTAGCTCATCCTCATTACATGGTCAAGCCATTTATGTCTCTGTATTCTTATGTACGCGGAGATGCTACATTCCTTATAGAGCCCAAAAAGTTCACCATTTTTCCTTCTTCGTCAATTACCATTCTCGCATACCTTATCCTCTCAGAATTACTCTTTCGAGCAGGTTAATGCTTAGGGTCCAAGTTTCTCCACCGAATGTGACGACTGGCCTTATCAATGTTTTGTACAGGGTGAACATGGTTTCCCATGTTAAAAATTAACAATTACTATTACAAGTTACATTACATTACAATTTACAAATTTACAATTACAATTACTATTACTATTACAAGTTACATTACATTACAATTTACAAATTTACAATTAGTTAGACTATATGTGATCATAAATATTAATGATTTTTAGAAAGTGAAAAAGTTTTGTTATT
>NW_027110666.1:81629-84952 GCF_000696795.3 Halyomorpha halys | reverse complement strand
CCCCGGCTATCAAGCCACTAATGTATAAACCGCCTTCAGTGGACCCGGTATCTAATCTTAAAATGCCACCAGGTTATAGAAGATTTTATTCATAATATTTGTATATATATAATTAGGCTATAAGTTCACTTGTATGTATGTTGATAATAAAATAAATTAGGAGGTAAGAAAAAAAAAAAAAAAGAAGTGACATTTATTCCACCAGCTGGAATGGTCCTCCATTCTCTGTTAGCCTCCCCTCCTCGGCTATAAACCACTAATGTATAAACCTCCTTCAGCGGACAATGTACCTAATCTTAAAATGCCCTCAGGTATTGGTAGATGAAATGTATATATAATCTTAGGTGAAGTAAATTGTATATTGTATGTGTTTTTAAAATAAAATAATTAGGAGGTAACAAAAGAAAAAAAAAAGAAAAGAAGTGACATTAGTTATCCCCCCCCCCCAATCCTTTGTAGTCCCAGTTATTTGGATGTACCTTTAGTGTACCTAAGAAACTCCGTTCAAGGTTGGTGAATATTTTACTAATTTATTAGCAGTTTTTTTCTTTACCAATGACATTATTTTAGTAACTATCTTAGCTTGCGTGTTTAAAATTTTATTTTGTTTTATGTCTCAATACTTGATGATCTCCGGTACAACAAAAGAACTTTATACATTCTATTTTTCACTAACAAAGTCTTAATGGGTTATATAGTTACTCCTTTATGGCTGTTTATATATAAAAATTGTCTTATACAATTCAACATATATATATATATTTTTCATAATAATAGTGTATTTTCTAATGCAATGAGGCTTAGTTATTAAATTTAAAACCATGGAATAATTTTCTTTAGTTAATGTTGATATTAATGACTAATTTATTGTTTCAGATTTTTTAATTTATAGCCTCATAAGAAAATGGCAAGTAATTGCAGAATTTTGAGAAATCATCTTAGAAAAAGAAGAAGGATGGGAAAAAATCTACCGAGGGCATGTATTTGGTTAATTATTTCTAAACATATATGTGTTATTTAGACGACCAATTCTAAAGTTACTTCTGGATTTCGGAGAATTATTAATTTTCTAACATGACTCATATGTTCTTATAAAATTATCATTTAGTAAGTAAATTAAAAAAAAAAAAAGGAATTAAAAAAGTTAAGCCTGCCTTCTATGCTTTACAGTAGAGTTTCCGTAATAATTCGATTACTTAACTATGTTTAATTTCATATGAGAAATAATGTTGTTTTAACTACCACAATTTACCGCTATGTTCTATAAAACTATATCTGGTTCTCCTTCATTTCTTGTCTCAATTTTCATTTGCAATCTGTTAAAACAATTGAACTCTTACAAGAAGTGTCGGTTAAAGGATTTAAAAAAAAGTATATCAAATATACAAAAGTCTTCATCTTGTCGACTGCATTTGCTTCAAGTTTGTTATAAGGATTGTAAAAAAGCAAATGAGGCGTATAATTCCGAGAGCGGTTTATTTAACTTTCCAAGTTTAATTATCCTATTTTTTTAAACGTTTAGATAGGTTAATGGATTTTTTTTTTAAACTTACAATGACAATAATTTCAGTCTATAATAGTATTTAAAAAAAACAAAACAATATATATCATAAACAATGCATTAGGTTATAATGTATACAATTTTTATTTCTAAAATATGAACCTAAATGAATCTAATAGAGCCTTTTTCTTTGGTTATTATTTCAAGTCCAAATGCATTAATATTTTTGTATGGAAAGTTAAATGTTCATCTTACATTGTTTAATGATTACTTTTTTTTAATTTAATGCTTTCAAAAAAATCTTATTTTATAATCTGATATGCCACATAGAAACCTTTTTGTTTTCATAATTATTGTTAAAAAATATTTTTGATTTTAGGTCATAAAACAAAGGTCGGGTGTTATTAAAGCACTGTTAGTAACACAAGAGACCATTTCCCTCATCAACAAGAACAAGAGGCCATTGCTCCATACAGCTGCAAGGGAGGGCAGGACAGCGGTTGTCAGAACGCTCCTTGCCCAAAAAATCAATCCAAACCTCAGAGGAGCAGTGGAATGCACGGCCCTACAAGAAGCTGCAGCAAAGGGAAGGATGGGGGTCATGCATATTCTCTTGCGGCACGGAGCGGACGTCATGGCTAAGACAGTGACCGGCCAAACGGCTCTCCATTGGGCGGCAGATGTCAGTCACTGCAACGCCGTCATGCTTCTGCTGCAGGCCGGGGCTGAAGATTGTCCAACAATTTTCGGCCTCACAGGGGAATACATTGCCGTGTCCCATGGCCATGAAGAAATTACTGTGCTCCTGAGACACTTTCGTGGTATTTAATAGGTAAACTTGTGAATGTAAAATAGTAAAGTCTGTAATTTGTAAATACATCATTCATTAAAAGGATTAATTTTATTTTTTTTTGGGTTTTACTTAGTAACAATTTAGTCACATAAAGTATATACGTAAAGTAAAAGCCACGTTTGCTAGTTTTGGGTGATTATCGTTTATTAACTGATTTTTTACCGAGGTGAGCTAGGTGTTAATGTCAAATAACTAACTAAGAAGTTCTAATTCTTATTCATGACTAAACATAAATTTAAATTAACAGTTTTAAATAATAACTATACAAAAGCAATAACAATAAAATTTTCTAAATAGAGCATTTTAAAAAGCTATATCTCGAGAACTATTGGACATAAATAACTCAATTAGGGCTGATATTTCAGCAAATAACTCTTCTTTATATAACGTTCTTTTTAGATTTACTGGTGTTGTTGGTAGCTTTTAAACTATAGAGCTTCGAAGGAAAAAATAATGTTTTTTTAAGGAATTGAAACAGCCGCAATTTTTATTCCCCCTATCTATACTTGGCAGACTCGTCAGTTTTGGGGTAGCTCCAACACCAACAAAATATGTGAGAAAGTCTTTGATTTTATTATCAATTTTGATCGTGACATACTTAAGAGGGGCAGGAATCCTACCTTCTGCAATAAGGCCAGGTCAAAAATGATTGATATAATCTTTTTTAACGTTTTCAACGGGTATTTCTCTAATGACTAGTCATCCTCGGATTACAAATACATCACATACGATCTATCTGTTGATATGAGATGAATAGGAATCCCAAAGGCACAGACTGGGAATAAATTGCATCACACGGATCTAATCCGATGTTTTTCAAAAATATTTAAGTTATAGTATTGTAGCTGTTTAAATGTTCAGGCCTGTCTTCCAGAAACTTCCATGCTACAATTCCTAATACTGTTAATCTTATAATCCCCCCCCCCAAAAAAAAAAAAAAACAATCCTGCCTATTGTAAAAAAGAGTAT
>NW_027110666.1:78856-81123 GCF_000696795.3 Halyomorpha halys | reverse complement strand
CTTCGGAGAATTATTATTTTTCTAACATGACTCATATGTTCTTATAAAATTATCATTTAGTAAGTTAAATTAAAAAAAAAAAGGAATTAAAAAAGTTAAGCCTGCCTTCTATGCTTTACAGTAGAGTTTCGGTAATAATTCGATTACTTAGCTATGTTTAATTTCATATGAGAAATAATGTTGTTTTAACTACCACAATTTACTGCTATGTTCTATAAAACTATATCTGGTTCTCCTTCATTTCTTGTCTCAATTTTCATTTTCAATCTGTTAAAACAATTGAACTCTTACAAGAATTGTCGGTTAAAGGATTTAAAAAAAAAGTATATCAAATATACAAAAATCTTCATCTTGTCGACTGCATTTGCTTCAAGTTTGTTGTTAGGATTGTAAAAAAGCAAATGAGGCGTATAATTCCGAGAGCGGTTTATTTAACTTTCCAATTTTAATTATCCTATTTTTTGAACGTTTAGATAGGTTAATGGATTTTTTCTTAAAACGAGTTAAATCAGATGTGAAAGAAACTTTTGTTAACATAGAGGTCATTAACTAATATAATTTATAAAGAATATTCTGAAAATTAAACATCATATAAACTTAGAATGACAATAATTTCAGTCTATAATAGTATTTTTCATAAAAAAACAATATATATCATAAACAATGCATTAGGTTATAATTATATTGATAATTTAATCAATTTAGACTAGTCATCCTCAGATTATAAATACATCACATTATCTTTCAAATAAACTTTTTAGCGAGCTGTACAATTTTTAATATACCAGCTTTTAAATCATTTAATTAAGTATTTTCATTACATTCATTATGGTAGTAGTGAATCCTTTAGCTAAAATGCCACTGTTGGAACCCTACTTTCAAAGGACAGTGTCCCTTTCCTTACTTCTTCCAGAAAAAAACCTCCGCCGTATAGGAGCCCTTATCTTCTTAGACTTCGTTGGATACCTGTTCTTCATAAAGCTGTGGAAAACAGGCAAAAGTTAGATAACTCTAGATTCGGATGGGCGTAGACCCTGCGATTATTACAACTTACATGCTTGTAATTTTTTTAATGCTTTAAAATTGAAAAAAGTAAAACCCAAAAATAAAATCTAAAAAAAAATTATTGAAATCTAGTTCTTGATGTAATGTATTATAATGAAACATATATAGTTTAATTAAATGAATTATATATTTAACTTCAATTTAATTTTCAAATTTTTCCATCCTGTATTAGAAACTCCTTGGTCCTCTTTCCAAGAAAGTAGATCTCAAGATTGACGAGCGAAACGTCGCGAAATTTCTGATTCGGAGTTAACTAAGAATGAATTTATTTAACATATATGCTTTTTTAAAAATATTATTTTAGGTTTAAAAAATATCAAACGAAGTAAGAAGATGCGAAAATAATTGCTATAACTGCAGTTATGTTGTGAAGATCTTAATTGGTGATAGTGGGACCGATCCTAACATCAAAGGAATCGGTGGTATTACCGCACTTCACCATGCAACAGGTCATGGATACCTCGATATCATAGAGGTACGTAGAAGTGTTTATGTTTCAACATTTATAATATATAGTATTATTATTATCAATGATTTTTTTTGGAGTAGGGAGAGGAGGAATACTGAAAGATTTCTGATGGCATTCGTTTTATTCTGTCCGACTAGGTGTAGTTGTAATACATCAACATAAAATAACATACGTGGCAATTCCACACCCCTATGGAAATAGTCAATGAACACGTAGGAGATGTATAGGAAGCGAAAAGAAAAATTCATTGTTCAGTCCACAGGAATACCATTTAAGTAGTGGTGTTATATAGCCGGATTGTATATTCATAAATACTAGAGGGGGAGGGGGAGCGCCACATGCCAGTTGGATTTCCACGTAACCTAGCACTAATACTAAGAGTGGAAGCGGATAATTAGACGCCAAGAGGGCGAACGGGAATGGGGTGTGCTCTTGAGAGTGGAACGAGCATTCAAACTATTCTTCTTGGTACCACGGCCAAGTATGTCTGGCTAATTACCTCCAGCATCGAGCGTGGTACACTGACCAGCAGAGAATGGCCACCTTTCTCCGTTCAGCAACGACTCACCATGCATTAGGTTCAATCTACAGTTACAAGTAAGATCATTTCTACCAACCCAAATGGCGTTCTTCACATCTCACCTATAGACCACTTTTTCCTCCATATCAAAATTATTACTTATCAAACTAACCTTTTTGTATTATTTTCGGCCTCCACCTTTCACCAGTTATT